>NC_045440.1:48545030-48564233 GCF_002776525.5 Piliocolobus tephrosceles
TGTAAGTCTCTAAGGACTTGCTTTATGAATCTGGGTGCTCCTGTATTAGGTGCATATATATTTAGGATAGTTAGCTCTTCCTGTTGGATTGATCCCTTTACCATTATGTAATGGCCTTCTTTGTCTCTTTTGATCTTTGATGGTTTAAAGTCTGTTTTATCAGAGACTAGGATTGCAACCCCTGCTTTTTTTTGTTCTCCATTTGCTTGGTAGATCTTCCTCCATCCTTTTATTTTGAGCCTATGTATGTCTCTGCATGTGAGATGGGTCTCCTGAAGACAGCAGACTGATGGGTCTTGACTCTTGATCCAGTTTGCCAGTCTGTGTCTTTTAATTGAAGCATTTAGTCCATTTACATTTAAGGTTAATATTGTTATGTGTGATCTTGATCCTGCCATTATGATATTAACTGGTTATTTTGCTCATTAGTTGATGCAGTTTCTTCCTAGGCTCAATGGTCTTTACATTTTGGCATGTTTTTGCAGTGGCTGGTACCGGTTGTTCCTTTCCATGATTAGGGCTTCCTTCAGGGTCTCTTGTAAGGCAGGCCTGGTGGTGACAAAATCTCTAAGCATTTGCTTATCTGTAAAGAATTTTATTTCTCCTTCACTTATGAAACTTAGTTTGGCTGGATATGAAATTCTGGGTTTAAAATTCTTTTCTTTAAGAACGTTGAATATTGGCCCCCACTCTCTTCTGGCTTGTAGAGTTTCTGCCGAGAGATCTGCTGTCAGTCTGATGGGCTTCCCTTTGTGGGTAACCCGACCTTTCTCTCTGGCTGCCCTTCAGATTTTTTCCTTCATTTCAACTTTGGTGAATCTGGCAATTATGTGTCTTGGAGTTGCTCTTCTGGAGGAGTATCTTTGTGGCGTTCTCTGTATTTCCTGAATTTGAATGTTGGCCTGGCCTGCTAGGTTGGGGAAGTTCTCCTGGATGATATCCTGTAGAGTGTTTTCCAATTTGGTTCCATTTTCCCCCTCACTTTCAGGCACCCCAATCAGACGTAGATTTGGTCTTTTGACATAATCCCATACTTCTTGCAGGCTTTGTTCATTTCTTTTTCTTCTTTTTTCTTTTGGTTTCTCTTCTCGCTTCATTTCATTCATTTGATCCTCCATCGCTGATACTCTTTCTTCCCGTTGATCGAGTCGGTTACTGAAGCTTGTGCATTTGTCACGTATTTCTCGTGTCATGGTTTTCATCTCTGTCATTTCGTTTATGACCTTCTCTGCATTAATTAGTCTAGCTGTCAATTCTTCCACTTTTTTTTCAAGATTTTTAGTTTCTTTGCGCTGGGTACGTAATTCCTCCTTTAGCTCTGAGGGGTTTGATGGACTGAAGCCTTCTTCTCTCATCTCATCAAAATCATTCTCTGACCAGCTTTGATCCATTCCTGGCGATGGGCTGTGCTCCTTTGCAGGAGGAGATGCGCTCTTATTTTTTGAATTTCCAGCTTTTCTGCCCTGCTTTTTCCCCATCTTTGTGGTTTTATCTGTCACTGGTCTTTGATGATGGTGACGTACTGATGGGGTTTTGATATAGGTGTCCTTCCTGTTTGATAGGTTTCCTTCTGACTGTCAGGACCCTCAGCTGTAGGTCTGTTGGAGATTGCTTGAGGTCCACTCCAGACCCTGTTTGCCTGGGTATTAGCAGCAGAGGTTGCAGAAGATAGAACAGCGAGTGCACCTGTCTGATTCTTGCTTTGGAAGCTTCCTCTCAGGGGTGTACTCCACCCTGTGAGGTGTGGGGTGTCAGACTGCCCCTAGTGGGGGATGTCTCCCAGTTAGGCTACTCAGGGGTCAGTGACCCACTTGAGCAGGCAGACTGCCCCTTCTCAGATCTCAACCTCCGTGTTGGGAGATCCCCTGCTCTCTTCAAAGCTGTCAGACAGAGTCGTTCGCGTTTCACAGGCTTCTACCCCTTTAGCTGAGCCCTGTCCCCAGAGGCGCAGTCTACAGAGACAGGCAGGTTTCCTTGAGCTGCTGTGAGCTCCACCCAGTTCCAGCTTCCCAGCGGCTTTAGTTACCTACTTAAGCCTCAGCGATGGCGGGCGCCCCTCCCCCAGCCTCGCTGCTGCCTTGCGGTTAGATTGCCGCAGACTGCTGTGTTAGCAAGGAGAGAGGCTCCGCGGGCGTGGGACCCTCCCGGCCAGGTGTGGGATACAATCTCCGGTGTGCCGGTGTTATAGCGCAGTATTGGGGTGGGAGTTACCCGATTTTCCAGGTGTTGTGTGTCTCAGTTCCCCTGGCTGGGAAAAGGGACTCCCTTCCCCCTCGCGCTTCCCAGGTGAGGCGATGCCTCACCCTGCTTCAGCTCTCGCTGGTCGGGCTGCAGCAGCTGACCAGCACCGATTGTCTGGCACTCCCGAGTGAGATGACCCCAGTACCTCAGTTGAAAATGCAGAAATCGCCGGTCTTCTGTGTCGCTCGCGCTGGGAGATGGAGACTGAAGCTGTTCTCATTCGGCCATCTTGCTCCGCCTTGAGTGAGTTTCTTAATCCTGAGTTCTAATTTGATTGCACTGTGGTCTGAGAGACAGTTTGTTGTGATTTCTCTTCTTTTACATTTGCTGAGGAGTGCTTTACTTCCAACTATTTTGTCAATTTTGGAATAAGTGCGATTTGATGATGAGAAGAATGTATAATCTCTTGATTTAGGGTGGAGAGTTCTGTAGATGTCTATTAGGTCTGCTTGGTGCAGAGCTGAGTTCAAGTCCTGGATATCCTTGTTAACCTTCTGTGTCGTTGATCTGCCTAATGTTGACAGTGGGGTGTTAAAATCTCCCATTATTATTGTGTGGGAGTCTAAGTCTCTTTGTAGGGCTCTAAGGACTTGCTTTATGAATCTGGGTGCTCCTGTATTGGGTGCGTATATATTTAGGATAGTTAGCTCTTCTTGTTGAATTGATTCCTTTATCATTATGTAATGGCCTTCTTTGTCTCTTTTGATCTTTGTTGGTTTAAAGTCTATTTTATCAGAGACTAGGATCGCAACTCCTGCTTTTTTTTTTCTTTCCATTTGCTTGGTAGATTTTCCTCCATCCCTTTATTTTGAGCCTATGTGTGTCTCTGCACATAAGATGGGTCTCCTGAATACAGCACACTTATGGGTGTTGTCTCTTTATCTAACTTGCCAGTCTGTGTCTTTTAATTGGAGCATTTAGCCCATTGACAATTTAGGTTAATATTGTCATGTGTGAATTTGATCCTGTCATGATGATGTTAGCTGGTTATTTTGCCCATTAGTTGATGCCGTTTCTTCCTAGCATAAATCGCCTTTACAATTTGGCATGTTTTTGCAGTTGCTGGTACTGGTTGTTTATTCTATGTTTAGTGCTTCCTTCAGGAGCTTTTGTAAGACAGGCCTGGTGGTGACAAAATCTCTGAGCATTTGCTTTTCTGTGAAAGATTTTATTTCTTCTTCACTTATAAAGCTTAGTTTGGCTGAATATGAAATTCTGGGTTGAAAATTCTTTTTTTTTTTAAGAATGTTGAATATTGGCCCCCACTCTCTTCTGGCTTGTAGAATTTCTGCTGAGAGATCTGCTGTTAGTCTGATGGGCTTTACTTTGCTGGTAACTCAACCTTTCTCTCTGGCTGCCCTTAACATTTTTTCCTTCATTTCAACCTTGGTGAATCTGACAATTATGTGTCTTGGGGTTGCTCCTCTCAAGGAGTATCTTTGTGGTGTTCTCTGTATTTCCTGAATTTGAATGTTGGCCTACCTTACTAGGTTAGGGAAGTTCTCCTGGATAATATCCTGAAGGGTGTTTCCTAGCTTGGTTCCATTCCCCCATCACTTTCAGGTACACCAATCAAATGTAGATTTGGTCTTTTCTCATAGTCCCATATTTCTTGGAAGCTTTGTTCATTTCTTTTCACTCTCTTTTCTCTGAACTTCTCTTCTTGTTACATTTCATTAATTTGATTTTTCAATCACAGATACCCTTTCTTCCACTTGATTGAATCGGCTACTGAAGCTTGTGCATGCATCATGTAGTTCTTGTGCCATGGTTTTCAGCTCCATCAGGTCATTTAAGGTCTTCTCTACACTGTTTATTCTAGTTAGCTATTCATCTAATTTTGTTAAGGTTTTTAGCTTCCTTGCGATGGGTTTGAACAGCCTCCTTTAGCTTGGAGAAGTTTATTATTACTGACCTTCTGAAGCCAACTTCTCTCAAGTTGTCAAAGTCATTCTCTCACCAGCTTTGTTCCATTGCTGGCAAGGAGCTATGATTCTTTGGAGGAGAAGAGGTGCTCTGGTTTTTAGAATTTTCAGCTTTTCTGCTCTGGTTTCTCCCATCTTTGTGGTTTTATCTACCTTTGGTCTTTGATGATAGTGACCTACAGATGGGGTTTTGGCATGGATGTGCTTTTTCTTGATGTTGATGCTATTCCTTTCTGTTTGTTAGTTTTCCTTCCAACAGTCAGGTCCCTCAGCTGCAGGTCTGTTGGAGTTTGCTGGAGGTGCACTCCAGATCCTGTTTGCCTGGGTATCACCAGTGGAGGCTGCAGAACAGCAAATATTGCAGAATAGCAAATATTGCTGCCTGATCCTTCCTTTGGAAGCTTTGTCTCAGAAGGGCATCCAGCTGTATGAGGTGTTAGTCACCTCTTGAGGTGTCTCCCAGTTAGTCTACACGGGGGTCAGGGACCCACTGGAGGAGGCAGTCTGTCCGTTCTCAGAGCTCAAACACCGTGCTGGGAGAATCACTGCTCTCTTCAGAGCTGTCAGACAGGGACGTTTAAGTCTACAGAAGTTTCTGCTGCCTTTTGCTCAGCTATGCCCTGCCCCCAGAGGTGGAGTTTACAGAGGCAGGCAGGCCTCCTTGAGCTGCGGTGGGCTACACCTAGTTCAAGCTTCCCAGCTGCTTTGTTTACCTACTCAAGCCTCAGCAATGGTGGACGCCCCTCCCCAAGCCAGGCTGCTGCCTCGCAGTTCAGTCTTGGACTGCTGTGCTAGCAGTGAGCAAGGCTCTGTGGGCATGGGACCCACTGAGCCAGATGCACGATATAATCTCCTGGTGTGCCATTCGCTAAGACTGTTGGAAAAGTGCAGTATGTGGGGGGCAGTGTCCCGATTTTCCCGGTACAGTCTATCATGCTTCCCTTGGCTAGAAAAGGGAAATCCCCCAACCCCTTGTGCTTCCCGGGTGAGGCAATGCCCCCCCCTGCTTTGGCTCACCCTCTGTGGGCTGCAACCACTGTTCAACTGGTCCCAATGAGATGAACCATGTATGTCAGTTGAAAATGCAGAAATCATCCATCTTCTGTGTTGACCACGCTGGGAGCTGCAGAGCAGAGCTGTTCCTATTCAGCCATCTTGGAACCGGACCACTACCTACTATTGTTAATGTGTTGAATATTTTCCATAACAACACCTTAGCAGATATGTAATTCCCTAAAATTTTCTCCCAGCCTTTCTCGTTGGGTTCATTGTTTCCTTTGCCTTGCAAAAACTTATCACTCTGATGGAGCTATGCATGTCTAGTTTTGCTTTTGTTGCTTGGAATTTTGGTGCCCATTTAAAAAGATATTTCACAAATGATTCCATTCTCAAGGAGATTGTACCCCTGTGTATTCCTCTGTTTTTGTTTCTTTTCTTTTTTTTTTTTTCACTCCTTGCAACCTGTGAGTATGGATTCAAGTTGCCCTGAAAGGAAGCTTCCTGTCTTTTATAGGAATTTTATGATGTTTCATGGTTTCAGGTCTTGTGTTGAGGTTTTAAATCCATTTTGAGTTGATTTTTGTGCATTGTGTAATGGAATGGTCCAGTTTCATTCTTTGCATATGGATATTGGTTTTCCTAAAATAATTTAATGAAGAAAATCTCTGTCTCCATTGTCTCTTTCTGATCTCTGATGCTGATTTCATTTGCTTTGGAGGCATACCCAGTAGTGGGATTGCTAGATCATATGGTAATTGTATTTTCTTTCTGTTTTTTTGAGACAGGGTCTCACTCTGTTGTCCATGCTGGGGTGCAGTGGAACAGTCTTGGCTCACTGCAGCTGCCACATCTCAGGCTCAAGAAATTTTCCCACCTCAGCCTCTGTGTACCTGGTACCACAGGAATGTGTCACCATGCCTGCCCAACTTTTGTTGATAGAGGGTTTTACCATGTTTCCTGGGCTGGTCTTGAACTCTTGAGCTCAAGCAGTCCACCCACACTGGCCTCCTGGTAGTTGTATTTTCAAATTTTGAGGGAACTCCAACTCTTTACCATAACGTATATACTAATTTATTTTTCCCCCAACTGGAAAGAAGAGTTCCCTTTTCTCCAAATTCATACCAGCATTCGTTTTTAGATTATTATTATTATTTTTTTTTTGTGACTAGGAGTGGTGGCTCATGCCTGTAATCCAAGCACTTTGGGAGGCCGAGGTGGGCAGGATCACTTGAGCCCAAGAATTCTAGACCAGCCTAGGCAACATGGCAAAACTTTATCTGTACCATAAATAAAGAAGTATTAGCTAGGCATGGTGGGTGCGTGCCTGTAGTTCCAGATATTCAGGAGGCTGAGGTGGAAGGTTCACTTGTGCCCTGGAGGTTAAGACTGCAGTGAATCATGATCCATGCCACTGCACTCCAGCCTGGGTGACAGAATGAGTCCCTGTCTCAAAAAAAGTTTTAAAAAATGTTTTTAGTAACATTCATTCCAGTAAGTGAAATGGTATCTGAATGTGGTTTTTTTTTTTTTTTTTTTTTTGAGACTGAGTCTTGCTCTGTCGCCCAGGTTGGGGTGCAGTGATGAGATCTCAGCTCACTGCAGCCTCAGCCTCCTGAGTTCAAACAATTATCATGCCTTAGCCTCCTGAGTAGCTGGGATTACAGGCACGCACCACCACGCCTGGCTAATTTTTTTTATATTTTTAGTACAGACAAGGTTTCACCATGTTGGCCAGGCTGGTCTTGAACTCCTGACCTCAAGTGATCTGCCCACCTCAACCTGCCAAAGTGCTGAGATTACAGGTATGAGCCACCGCACCCAACCTGAATGTGGTTTTGAAGTACGTTTTTTTTCCTGATGAATAGTGATGTTGAGGACCTTTTCTCTTACCTGTTGATCAGTTTTGTATCATCTTTGCAGAGATGTTTATTCATGTCTATTCAGGGTCTTTGCCCAATTAGTTTGGATATGTATTTTGATGCTACTTAGCATTTTTTTTTCCTGTGTACATGTTTGGTAACAACCAGTTATCACTCACAATTTCCTGACATTTTCTAACAGTATATATTTTTTTGAGACACAGTCTCATTCTCTCACCAAAGCTGGAGCACAGTAGTATTTCATGTTACAGTAGCAGGTATTTTGGATACCTACAGCTTTGCAATATAATTTTGACATCAGGGATTGTGAATCCTCCAACTT
Source organism: Piliocolobus tephrosceles (assembly GCF_002776525.5). Lineage (NCBI taxonomy): Eukaryota > Metazoa > Chordata > Mammalia > Primates > Cercopithecidae > Piliocolobus > Piliocolobus tephrosceles. Next base: position 48,552,398 of record NC_045440.1, read on the forward strand.
GGTTTATATTTCTCGGGATTCCTTAGATATTCAGGTCCATTTGTGGTTCCATATGAACATTAGCATTGTGTATTCACATTTCTTAAATTTCTGTGTATAATGAAGTATGTAATTAGAGGGTATGCTGGGACTTTCTTTTTTCCTCTGGGACATTTTGATACATGTATATTTTTAGTAATGATCAAATCAGGGTACTTAGCATGTCCATTCCTTCATGAAGGTATTATTTCTGTGTTATGAGAACATTCAAATTGTTCCCTTCCAGCTTTTTTTGAAAACAACTTTTTTTGTTGTTAACCAGAGTCACCCAGCTGTGGTATAGAACACAAGAATGTATTTGTCTTAACTAACTGCAACTTTGTTTCCATAACCAATCACTCCCAACCCCTCCTTCCACTCTTCTCAGAAGACTAGTACTGTACCTTCTACTTATTGAAGGCGAAGTTTTTAAAATTTCATACAAGTGAGATCATTCTGTGCTTATCTTTCTATGCCTGGATTATTTTTTTCCAGGTTCATCCGTATGGCTCCAAACGAAAATGACATTTTCTTCTTGCGGAGTGTATTGCATTGTGCAGATATACTGCAGTTTCTTTATCCCTTCATCTGTGGATGGCCAGGTAGGTTGATTCCATATCTTGGATATTGTGACTAGTGCTTCATGAAACATGGGAAGGTAGATAACTCCTTAAGTTACGGATTTCCTTTGCATTAAATGCATACCCAGTGTGGGGATGACTAGAAGAACAAGTAGTTGTATTTTTTTGAGATGGAGTCTTGCTCTGTCACCCAGGCTGGAGTGCAGTGGCTGGATCTCAGCTCACTGCAAGCTCCACCTCCCGGGTTCATGCCATTCTCCTGCCTCAGCCTCCCGAGTAGCTGGGACTACAGGCACCCGCCACCTCACCCGGCTAGTTTTTTGTATTTTTTAGTAGAGACGGGGTTTCACCGTGTTAGCCAGGATGGTCTCGATCTGCTGACCTTGTGATCCGCCCGTCTCGGCCTCCCAAAGTGCTGGGATTACAGCCTTGAGCCACCGTGCCCGGTCCAAGTAGTTGTGTTTTTAATTTGTTAAAGAAACTCCAGCTTTTTTCACAGTATTTTATACACTGACTTACATTGCCACCAATAGCATGTAAGAGTTTCCCTTTTTCAAGTCTACACTGCTGCCTTCCAAAAATTTTATTGCTGTTTATGGTCATATTCATTCTCGGTGAAGTTTGATGGTATCTGAGTATGATTCTGACTTACATGTTTGGAGTGATTAGTGATGTAGAGAAACTTTTGTTTCACCTGTGAATCAGTTCCATGTCTTCTTTGAAGAAGTGGCTGTGCTGGTCCTTTGCACGTTTTTAGCTTGTGTATTTTTTTTTTTAAATCTTTTCCCCACTTAGTAGCTTTAGTGTTTGAATATGTTGGATAACAATCCCTTTCAAATTTATGATTTTCCACAGTTTTCCTCCAGTCATTCTTTCTCCTAAAGTAGGATGTTCTCTCTTTGGGTTCATTGTTTTCTGTCCCATGCAGAAACTCTAAAGTGTTTGTCTCACATGTTTATATTTGCTTTTGTCAGCAGTGATTTCTGTGTTCCATCAAGAAAAAAAGATGGCAAATCATTGTTCTGTCTATGGGTATTTTCCTCCTAATTTTTCCTTTTGTTTTTAAAAATTTCTCCTTTGCAACCTGTGTGCACAGATTCAAGTTTCCCCAAAATAGACACTGACCCTGTGTTTTTTCCTTGGAGTTTTTTGGTTTCAGAATTGGATTTGGGCGTTCAATTGATTTTGTGTTTTTGTGTATTGTGCAGCATAAGAGAACTGTTTCAGTCTTTTTCATAGGAATATCCAGTTTTCTTAACTGTTATGCCTTTGGTGAGCTTTTGCAAAATATGTTCACTATATATAATTTTGGGTTGCTTATTTGGCTTCCTCATTTTGTTCATTCAGTTGTCTTTCTGTGTGTGTGCCAGTAGCAGATTGTTTGGATCACTCTAGGTTTCCTCTTCCTTAAGAAATTTTTTTTCCAGCTCCTAATCTTGATTTCTAAAATAATACCTACTTGTATTGTGATTAAAAGGTGCACCTTCCAGGTTGGCCACATGGGTATATAGCAGGATAGTGAAGCTTGGGTTCCCAATGAACCCCATCATCCAGGCAGTGAGCACAGTACCAATTGGATGGTTCTTCCACCAACATTTCCTGTCTCCTTCCTTTCTCTGTCTGGTAGTCCCCAGTGTCTGTGGGTGTGTTTGGTGTTTAGCTCTGGTGTATAAATGAGAACATGTGGTATTTCACTTTCTGTTCTTGCCTTACTTTGCTTAGCATAGTGGTCCATCCTTGTTGCTGTTGAGGACATGAAAATTTTTTAAGCTGTGTAGGAGTTTTTGGTGTCTATATACTGCAAGTTTAAAAACCTAATCATCAACTGTTAATGGACACAAAGGTCGATTTTATTTTGCTTTTTTCTGATAAATAGCACTTCCAAGAACATACCAGTGCATGTGTCATTTTGAAAGAAGGCTTTATTTTCCTTTGTGTAGATAGTCAGTTGTGGGATTGCTCTATTCAGATGGTAGTTCTGTTTTAAGTTCTTTGAGTAATCTTCAAACCACTTCTCACAGTGTGAGAGCTGGTTTTTATTCCCACCAAGAGCGTAGCAGTGTTCGCTTTCCTCTGCTGCCTCGCTACCATGTTAATATTCGGACTTAGGACAAATGGCCATTCTGACTAGTGTAAAGCGGTATTTCATTGTGTGTGAGTTGCATTTCTCTGATAATTAGTGATGTTGAGCAGTTTTTCTTCTGTTGGTCGCTTGTACATCATGTCCTTTGCCCCTTGTTTGATCGGATTATTTTTTTGCCTTTTGATTTTTTTAGGGTCACATTACAGTCTGGCTATTAGATCTTGGTCAGAATCATAGTTTGGGAACATCTTCTCCCATCCTGTAGGGTATATAGGCATTTACTGTGCTGGTGATTTCTTTTGCTATCTGGCAGTCTTTCAGTTTCTTAGGCCCAACGTTTTTATTTTGGTTTTTCTTGCTGTTGCTTTTAGGGACTAAGTTATCTAAATGCTTTACCAAAGCCTATGTTGAGAAAGGTATTTCCTAGGTTTTCTTGTAGGACTTTTATAGTTTGAAGTCTTCTTCTGAAATCTTCTGTTCACCTTGAGTCAAATTTGCATATGGTGACAGGTAGGGCTCCAGTGTTAATCTTTTGCCTGTGTCTAGCCACCTCTCCCAGCACCATTCATTGCACAGGGAGTCCTTTCTCTGTTGCTGAGTTTTGAGTCTTTTCAAAGGTGAGATGGTTGTAGGTGTGCAGGATTACTTCCAGGTTCTCTGTTCTGTCCAGGTGGAGGCGGGTCTATACCTCCGTCATGAAATTTGAAATCAGGGAGTGTGGTGCATCTGATGTAGTCTGGATCTTCCAGTGTAGCTTTGGAGTTTCAGGGAGTTTTGTGGTCCCACAGGAATTTTATCATTGTTTTTTATGTTGCTTTCAAAAAACAAAATTGGCCCGTACATAAATGTGTACAAATAGAGGTTAGAGTGGGACATTTGGGTCCGTGCATGCATTGCATAGTGATGAAATCAGGGTATTTAGCATCTCTTTTTGCCTTGTAGAGTTACCATGTCTTTGAGGTGAGGACAGCTAGAACCCTCCTTTCTGGCTGTCTTGAAAACTACCCTCTGATAACGTTAGCCCTAGTGACCCTGCTGAGGAATAGAACAGCAAGTTTCATTCCTCTTATGGAACTTGTCACTTTGTACCCATTTCTTATCCCTGCCCATGCCCCACCTTCCACTCCAACCCTGGCAGGCACTATGGTGCTTTCTAGGTCTATGTGAGATAAAGTATTTTATAGTCCTCATGAATGAGATAATGTGAGGTTTGCCTTTCTTGGCCTAATGTGTTTCATTTTTGATAGTATCCTCCAGGTTCCACTATGTTGCTGTGAATGACGTGATTTCCCGTATGCATATCTAGCTGAAGAGTATTTATTTGTGAATGGATACTGTGGTTTCTGGATCCCATTCTCTGTGGGTGGACAGGTAGGTTGATTCCTTATCTTGTCTTTTGTGACTGGTGCCACAGTCAGTATGGGAAGGCAGATACTGCTTCCATGTACTGGTTTCAAGTGCTTCCACTGCACACCCAGCAGTAGCAAAGCTAAGTGAAAAGGTAGTTGTATTTTTAGTTTTCTGTGGAACCTCCAACTGGTCTCTGTAGTTTGCATACTAATTTACTTTGTCAACAATTATGGATAAGAGAGCTCCCTGTTCTGGAGATTCACACCAGTGTTTATGCTTTCCCTTGTTTTAAAATATACGAAGGCCTTTGGAATATTCATTCCACCAAGAAGGACAGGGTATCTGATCTTGTTCTGATTTTCATTTTTTTCCCATGATTACTGATGTTAACTAAGTGTTGGTAAACTTGTTTTCAATTTTGTGTGTTTTTTGCAGAAAAGGTTATTCAGGTTCTTTACTCAGTTTTGGCTCAGTAATTACTTTCTCTTTTCCAGTGTTTTCTGCTAATTAGTAGTGTTACTTACACGTTTTCCAAAAAATGCATCAATAGCCGTGTTTTCCCTTCAAATTCTCTCATCCTTTAGATGTTTTTTCCTTTTCATTCATTGTTTTAGTAGTGTTAGTTACTTATACATTTTCCAAAACTGCCTCAATAGCTATGTTTTTTCCCAGAATTCTCCTATCATCCTTTAGATGTTTTTTTCTTTTCATTCATTGTTTTTATTCTTTCTTGCACACAAGCCATTCAATCTCATGTGGTTTCACATATGTGTAAAGTTTTGATTTTCCCTTATGTTGGTGACTGGTGAAGTAAAAGCAATCCGCTAGTGTACCAATCCATTGTCAGTGAGTTTTGATTGTTTGATGTTTGTATTCTTTTCTTTCCTCTATATTTTTTTGTTTTCCTTTTTGCAAAGCATCAGCAAAGATCCAAGTTGACCCAGGTATCTGCACACCAGATGCTTTCTCCTAGGAGAGTGGTGGCTTCCAGTTTTTTGTGTAGGTCTTATGTTCATGTTGAGTGGATTATTGTGAATTTCACACAGTAGGAACCCCTTTTTGTTATTTTTACCTAGGGATCCCACATTTTCAGAATAATGCGATGAACAGGCTCTCCCTTCCTGTGGTGACTTTTGGGATTCTTTTCAAACATGTGCTCACTCCACATCAATTTGGGTTTGCCCCTTGGCACTCTCATTGTGTCCGTTGGCCTGTGTTACCTTGTTAATGCCAACCACATATATAGTTTGGGTAGCTAAGGCTTTGCAAAGTAATTTAAAATGGAGGCGCGTGATGCACTCTACCAAGTTTGTATGTGTAGGAACTGCTTTGGGAATGCAGGGCATTTCATTGTCCCACTGCATTTTTTGTAGTGTGTTGTGATCCTATTGTGAAAACAAGAATTTCCACATGGTCTGTGTGTGTGCTTAGAGGGTGCAGGGGACCTTCTGACATATGTACTGCTAGTGTCATGATCAATCTGCAGGACCTAGTATCTCTGTTTCATGCTACAGATGTGATTTCTTGATGGGGAAAGCATTCCGACTCCTCCCTGACCACTCTGTGGAATATTGTGCTAGGATATTATTAAGCCTAGTCACCCTGCTGTGCTGTAGAACACCAGAATTCCTGCCTCTCATCTAAGTGTCACTTTGTAGCTGTTTCCAATCCTTCCCCAAGCCTCTGGTACTCGCTGTTGACATGGATACCTCTGTGAGATTGACTCTGTCAGATTCCCATGTCGGGGAGATCATGCAGAGTTTGTGTTTGCCTTCCTCTGCTTGGCTTATTTCATTTAACTTAATGTCCTCCAGGTTTCTTCACCTTGCTGGAAGTGACCTGATGTCCAGAAGTTTGATGGCTGAAGAGTATTCTCTTGTGCATATGTCCTTCAGTTTCTGCATGCCTTCATCTGTGGATGGACAGGTAGGTTGACTCCATACCTTGGTTATTGTCTCTAGTGCCTCATGAAACATAGGAAGACAGGTATCTCCTTTGGGTATGAGTTTCCTCTGCTTTACAGGTATACCCAGTGTTGGGATGGCTAGATGAAGAACTGGTAGTTGTACTGCTGATTCTTTCAGGAACCTCCAGATGTTTCTCGTAGTGTTTATGGGAGTTTACATTACCACCAATAGGAGATAAGAGTTCCTGTGTTTGCAAGTCTACATACACTAGCCCTTGCCTTCAGAAAGTTTTATTGCTCTTTCTGGTCATACTCATCCTCCAGGGAAGTTGGACAGTATGCAAGTGTGGGTGGTTGGGATTTACATTTGGGGTATGATTACTGGTGTGAAGAAACTTTTCTGTTACCCAAGAGTCAATGTAAGGTCTTCTTTTAAGAAATGTCCATGCAGGTCCTCTGGACATTTACATCTTGTGTATGGGTTTTTATGTTTTGTCCACTTAGGACCATTAGTTTCTGGTGTATGTTAGATAACAGGCCCTTCCATGATTTTTCCATAATTTTCTCCCAGTCTGTAGGATGGCTTCAGTTTGGGTTCGCTGTTTTCTCTCTGGGAAGTTAGTTGTCCTTAGCCTCACATGGTTATATTTGCTTTCGTTAGCAGAGATTTCTGTGGCCTATTGAGAAGGGAGATGGCTAAGCCATTGTACAGTCTGTGGGTATTTGGCTCCTATGTTTTCCTTTCCTGTTTGCAGCTTAGCTGTAGGGATTCAAGTTTCCCCAAAATTGATGCTCACTCTGTGCATTTTCCTTGGAGTCTTTTGGTTTCAGGATTGCACTTACGTGTTTGGTGGACTTTGTGTTGCTTTTTGGATCTTGTGCAACAGAAGGGTTTATTTCAGTCCTTTGCACATGGATACCTGGTTTTCTCAACCGTTGTGCCTTTGGCATGCTTCCAAGGGTGAGGTAGGGAGGGTGCAAAATGTGTTCACTGTCTGTAATTTTGGGTTGATTATATAGCCCCTCATTTTGTCCAGTCAGTTATTTTCCTAAGTTTATGCCACTAAATGTGTGGGTTAGGTTACCATAGGCTTTGTTTTGCTTCGTGTGTGTTTTCTTGCTTTATTTACTTTTCCTTATTTTTAGTTCCAAACCTGGATTTTCTAAAACAATGGCTACTTTTATTGTGATCAAGGGGTACACCTGCAGGCCAGCTACTTGGCTATACAGCAGGATGCTGAAGCTTGGGATCTCAATGCACCTGTCACCTGGGCGGTGGACACAGTACCAGTGGGGTCGTTCTTCCTCCAAGGCTTTCTGTTTCCATCCTTTTCCTGTCTGGTCATCCCCAGCGTCTGTTGATTTTATCTTTATGTTCGGGTGTATTTGGTGTTCAGCTTCTGCTTGTCAGTGAGAACTTGCGTTATTTGGTTTTCTGTTCTTGCCTTAGTTCACCCAGCATAGTGGCCTCCAGTTCCACCCATGTTCCTGCTGGGAGCATGATTTTGTTTGCGTTTGATCACCCTTGCTGGCCTTTTAGCAAAGGTATCGCACTTTTTCAAATCTCATTTACTGTTGGTGGGCACCTAGGTTATTTCCACGTCTTCCCATTTGCGAATAGTACTCCTGTGAATGTGCGAGGGTGTGTGTCCTTCTTGATAGAAACGTTTATTTTCCTTTGGGTGGATACCCAAAGGATACCCAGGATTGCTTGGTCGGAAGGTAGTTGCTTTTCATCCTTTTATTTATTTATTTTTCTGTTATTGAGAAGTCTTTAAACTGCTTTCTGCAGTGTGAGGCCAATTTTGCATTTCCACCGAGTGTAACAGAGTTTCATTTCCTCTGCTCCCTCGCCAGCATGTTCTTTTTTGACTTTGGATTAGTGGCTCTTCTGACTGGGGTGAGACACTGCTGGTACCTCCTTGTCCTCGTGAGTTGGATTTCTCTGATGACAGTTATCTTGAGTGTGTTTTTGTGTCTGTTGGTCTCTACTAGGTCTTCTTCTGACAGGTGTGTGTTCGTATCCTTTGACCCTTTTTTACTGGGATTCTTTTTTTGGTTCTTGATTTATGTAAGGTCCTTGTAGATTCTGGCTACCAGGACTTGGTGGAGATGCACAGTTTGGGCACATTTTCTCCCGTCCTGTAGGCTGCATGTTAACTATGTTGGCAGTTTCTTCCTAGCCTCTTTGCTCCTGTGTATAGCCATTCAAGTGAATCCTGGCCATGTGTATGCATATAGAATTTATGTTTGCTCTATACAGTCCTGGCCTATGATTTTATGTTCTGATTTAGAACATAAACATGAATTGAGACTTGCTAGATGAAAGAAAAAGCACTCTTCAGTGCTTCTTATGATGAGGTACACCAGCTGTCTTCCACTACTTTAGACAGCTACATATTTGCTGGGCAATAATTTCCCAGGATAGGGACAAGCCAGAGCATTCTCCACATTCATCTTCTGCTCCAGTTTCTCATGGTTATGATCAAAGCTAGACAGTGATTGATCCAGGAGGCTGAGATCACAAGATGCTCTGTGGTCCTCTGGTTTAAGACAGGCTGCACCATCAGACGGAGGAAATAGGTGGCCCTGTCTTCTGGATTTTCACCTCCTGTGTTTTCAGGATACTTGAAGTCAGTTTTGTTACTCAGACATGATTGTGAAGAGATCCTTTTGAATCATTTCATAGCATCACAAAATGTGCCAATGTGACAGCCAAGAAAGCAGAAAGACCAAGGCACTGAGAATTTCAGCAGTACAGCAAGAGGTAGGTGGTGGTTAGCAGACATACACGGAATAGTGAGCACCGAGCATCCTGTGTTGCACGCTGCAGCCTGCAGGGGATGTGAACCTGCCCTTTCTTTTGCTGCCTGGCACACATGCGTGTTGTTCTCGAGACCTGGGTGCCACCTCCAGAGTAAGGCCAAGAGCTTCATTTTCTCAAGTTCCACTGCAGGAGGCATTGCAGTGGCTTCATGATGACTTGAAGCTGGGTCCACAGAGAGGAAAAAGCTCCTGTCCATGGCCTGACAGCTGGGGATGTGGGAAGGGGATTGTCACAGTTACTCCTAGACATTCTTCTAAAATAGCACAGAACTTTTCATTTTATGGACTTTTTGTGGAAATAAAGACCACCCAAATGAGAAAAGGAAAGCCCATTTATTCAGAGCTTGCTACCCTGAAAGCAGGCTCCACTTTGCCTCTTTCATCCATCAAACACAAGAAGTGTTAACAACACAGACGGTGTCACGAAGGCGACAAGAACTCTAGAGCACTGCAATTGTGTATATCTACCTCATCTTGGGCAGAGGTGCTGCTGTCAGTAACGTCTACAGTTAGTAATAGGTTTCTTACTCACGTTACTATTTGTATGACTCCCACCACTGGGAACATTGCCCTCATTGTTCACATAAACAATGAGTCAGTAATTTCTCCAGGTGGTAGCTCTGAGTAGTTGAGTGGACTCATATCGGAGCTGATATCTGAGTTGGATTTCCAGTCTTACCCATTATATATTTAGGGTCTGTGTATATATAGACAATTCTTGAAGTACTCTTTCTACCAAAGTGGATGAAGTGTTAGTCTGAGGCAAATAGGACCATGTGTTCTGACCACAAAGGAAGTATTTAGCAGGTGTACACAGAAATCAGGGAGATAAGGAGTTGTTCACAATGTAAGGTCAAAAACTAAGGCCTTACACCAGCTAAGGTTATATAGTTGGAATTCTGTTAGTCTCTTCTGTGTGGCAGGTATTTGGCCTATTGCCCTATGAAGTCTGGTGAATTCAAATTTATAGTTACTGAGTTTCTGATCAATAGATTGTAACACATGGTAAGATAATCAATTATTCTTATTGGCAAAATGACCAATCACTGGCATTGATATTAGTCATTATCTTTCTGGAAGAAAGGGACTCTAGCAAGTCACAGGTTGACTTTTTTAGGGTTAACTGTCAATGTAGGTGCAAATGGAAATGCCATTAGCTATGATGCCTGTGGTCCCATTTGATGCAATCAGAATTGCTAGAAGTTTATCCAGCATATCTAGCAGTCAGGAGGATTGAGGACAGTAGCTACTATTTGGGATTATCTAAGAATGGCATTAGAATGAGTATGTTCTGACCTCTTATAATAAAGATGGAAAAAGAGCAAAAGAGTCATTCTGAATAGATGACAAGAAGGGGTCTATAGAAAATGAGAAGGATGGTTATAAGCAAGCAGGTAAAAACCAAAACAGGAATTAGATAGGAGTCTTGGTCTGACATGTTGGACAGAAGCTATCCACCATCCACTGTCATTGCTTATTCCGAAGGTCTTGGGTCAGTTGTCTATGTGTGCAGATCAGTTGCTTCTGGAGGATCTCTGAGAATCCTCACTTTGAGATTTTCTACTTGAGTAGTCTTCCAATTGTGTGGAATTCTGAATTTCTTTTCTTGTTGTTGTTGTGAAATGTGAACCCAAGTATTGATGTCTTGGTTTCACTGCTGTATTTGTTGCTCACCATACCTGATATAGTCCCTTCCAACAAAACTCAAGCAATTTTTCTCTAATGTTTTCTTGAATAGAAAAAAAATCTGCTGACAGAATGTCATTAAAAGGTTGTTTAGGATGCTGTTATGGGAAAGGCTTTAGTCAGTTGCTGATAGGACTGGATGTAGTACATGTGTTCCTTGCAATAATATTTTGCCATGTCTGCAATAGGGCGGCAGGGCAGAGTCTATTATTGAAAGTGAAATTTCTAAACACATGGGCTTCCAGTCATTAATTCAAATAGGCATAACGGAGTGTTTCTGAGGGAGTGGATCATACGGCCATGGGCCTGGCTTGCCCTGCACTCAGAGGTGGGTAGTGCACTGCCAGTGCAGGCCTCAGGGAGGAAAGGGAGAAACAGAGATGGCAAAAACAAAAACAAGATACAAGAAATGCAACAGAAGCACACAAACAATAAGCACACTGACACTCATTGGGCAGGTTGTCCCCTCACCCATGGCCAGTAGCATAGGCAGCCAAGACCCAGGCAGGAAGGCCACTGACCTCAGGACCTGCAGGGTGCAGGGAGGGGAGGCAATGAAAAGAATTAGTTCAGGTCACAGCTATGTATATCTGGCTTCAATAAAATATTATTTCAAGTCAAAGTACATTTATGGAATCCTTCAGATTATATAAAAAAGCAAAGTTTACAAAATTTGAAAGTGATCACCCAACATATCTATGTACTTAGATATAGAGTTTTTCTAAAACTGGGATCAGACCAGGTATGGTGGCTCAGGCCTGTAATCCCAGCACCTTGGGAGCCTGAGGTGGGAGGATCGCTTGAGGCCAGGAGTTGGAGACCAGCCTGGGCAACATGTTGAGATTCCCACCCCCACCATCTTTACCAAAAACACAAAAATTAGCTGGGCATGGTGGCACAAACCTGTAGTCCCAGCTACTCCAGAGGCTGAGGTAGCTCACTGGCTGCAGTGAGTCAAGATTGTGCCACTGCACTCCAGCCTGAGCAACACCTCGTACCCCCACCCCCCCAAAAAGTCCCAATTTTAATAATTATTCTGGAGTTGGGTAAAAGAATACCCTCATTCTGGCCAGGTGCGGTGGCTAACTCCTGTATCCCAGCACTTTGGGAGGCCAAGGCGGGCAGATCATGAGGTTAGGAGATCGAGAGCATCCTGGCTAACACAGGTGAAACGTTGTCTCTACTAAAAATCTAAAAAATTAGCCGGCTGTAGTGGCAGGTGCCTGTAGTCCCAGCTACTCATGAGGCTGAGGCAGGAGACTGGCAGGAACCTGGGAGGCGGAGCTTGCAGTGAGTCAGGATTGCGCCACTGCACTCCAGCAGCCTGGGCGACAGAGCTAGACTCTGTCTCAAAAAAAAAAAAAAAAAAAAAAAAAAAAAAAAAAA
>NC_045440.1:48564333-48565826 GCF_002776525.5 Piliocolobus tephrosceles
AAAAAAAAAAAAAAAAAAAAAAAAAAAAAAAAAAAAAAAAGATTACCCTTATTCTTAGGAAATACACCTAGGGGTGATTATGTCCATAATTTCCTCTCATATTACTAAAAAAAAAAAAAAGATATGTAAATAGACAAATTATACAAAATGGAACAAAATGTTAGAAATTGGTGAGTCCTGGTTAAGAGAAGAAGGAGCATTCTTGGTACTATTCTTGTAACAACATATGAAATTATATAAAAATTTTAAGTTCCTAAAACTGGTTGTAGACGTATATGCTCAGAGTGAGCATATATTTTGTAAAATAGCAATTAAGACCAAAACTTTAATCAGCTAAAATCTGATCAAATAAAAGTAATGATATATGACAGTATTTTTGATATCAAATCTTGGTAAAGGGGCAATAACTTTTACAAGTTTCTCTCCAAGCACAGTACATTTTTGTGGATTTTTCAAGAATTTAACTTCCTGTAATTCTTATCTTCTGCCACCTAAAGTGACACAGTTTACCAAATAATTTTAAATAATAGTTAGATTTGGTTAGATTCTCAAGGCGTCCTCTTTGAAAATCATACATTTAGTTTCGATGCGGAATTGGCCTCTTTGTTTCTAAGAAAAAAATATACAAAAATACCCCCTTATTGGCCAGGTGCAGTGGCACATCCATGTAATCCCAGCACTTTGGGAGGCTGAGGCAGGCAGATCACGAGGTCAAGAGATCGAGACCATCCTGGCCAACATGGTCAGGGGTTCAGTGAAACCCCGTCTCCACTAAAAATACAAAAATTAGGTGTGGTACTGCACGCCTGTAGTCCTGTAGTCCCAGCTACTTGGGAGGCTGAGGCAGGAGAATTGCTTGAACCTGGGAGGCGGAGGTTGCAGTGAGCCAAGATCGCACCACTGCACTCCAGCCTGGTGACAGAGTGAGACTCCATCTCAGAAACAAACAAACAAAAAATGCCCCCTTATTAACACACAATGGATTTCTCATGACCATTATTTCTACTTATGCACAGTCTTCTTACTATATCAGCAAAATCATTCTGAACTTCTTCCATTTCTCAGGTAGAAGATAGAAGCCAGCTCAAGATAGATTAAAGACTTAAATTTAAGACCTGAAACTATGAAACGACTAGAAAAAAACATAGGGAAAACTCTTCAGGACTTTAGTTTAGGCAAATAATTTATGGCTGAGATCTCAAAAGCACAGGCAACAAAAGCAAAAATAGATCAGTGGGATATAGCTTTTGCACAGCCAAAGAAACAACACAGTGAAGAGACAGCCCCTTGAATGGGAGAAAATAACTGCAAATTACTCATCTGACAGGGGACTAATATGCAGAGTACACAAGGAACTCAAATTCCTCAAAAGTAATGAAACAATCCCATTAAAAATGGGCCAAGGACAGGAATAGACATTTCTCAGAAGACATACAAATGACTAACAGGTATATGGGAAAATGCTCAACATCATTGATCAGGGAAATGCAAAT
>NC_045440.1:48605826-48657040 GCF_002776525.5 Piliocolobus tephrosceles
TGTAGATTCTGGATATTAGCCTTTTGTCAGATGAGTAGATTGCAAAAATTTTCTCCCATTCTGTAGGTTGCCTGTTCACTCTGATGGTAGTTTCTTTTGCTGTGCAGAAGCTCTTTAGTTTAATCATATCCCATTTGTCAATTTTGGCTTTTGCTGCCGTTGCTTTTGGTGTTTTAGACATGAAGTCCTTGCCCATGCCTATGTCCTGAATGGTACCACCTAGGTTTTCTTCTAGGGTTTTTATGGTATTAGGTCTAACATTTAAGTCTCTAATCCATCTTGAATTAATCTTCGTATAAGGAGTAAGGAAAGGATCCAGTTTCAGCTTTCTACTTATGGCTAGCCAATTTTCCCAGCACCATTTATTAAATAGGGAATCCTTTCCCCATTTCTTGTTTCTCTCAGGTTTGTCAAAGATCAGATGGCTGTAGATGTGTGGTATTATTTCTGAGGACTCTGGTCTATTCCATTGGTCTATATCTCTGTTTTGGTACCAGTACCATGCTGTTTTGGTTACTGTAGCCTTGTAGTATAGTTTGAAGTCAGGTATCGTGATGCCTCCAGCTTTGTTCTTTTGACTTAGGATTGTCTTGGCAATGCGGGCTCTTTTTTGGTTCCATATGAACTTTAAAGCAGTTTTTTCCAATTCTGTGAAGAAACTCATTGGTAGCTTGATGGAGATGGCATTAAATCTATAAATAACCTTGGGCAGTATGGCCATTTTCACGATATTGATTCTTCCTATCCATGAGCATGGAATGTTCTTCCATTTGTTTGTGTCCTCTTTTATTTCACTGAGCAGTGGTTTGTAGTTCTCCTTGAAGAGGTCCTTTACATCCCTTGTGAGTTGGATTCCTAGGTATTTTATTCTCTTTGAAGCAATTGTGAATGGAAGTTCATTCATTATTTGGCTCTCTGTTTGTCTGTTACTGGTGTATAAGAATGCTTGTGATATTTGCACATGAATTTTGTATCCTGAGACTTTCTTGAAGTTGCTTATCAGCTTAAGGAGATTTTGGGCTGAGACAATGGGGTTTTCTAAATATACAATCATGTCATCTGCCAAAAGGAACAATTTGACTTCTTCTTTTCCTAACTGAATACCCTTGATTTCTTTCTCTTGCTTGGTTGTCCTAGCCAGAACTTCCAACACTATGTTGAATAGGAGGGGTGAGAGAGAGCATCTTGTGCCAGTTTTCAAAGGGAATTTTTCCAGTTTTTGCCCATTCAGTATGATATTGGCTGTGGGTTTGTCATAAATAGCTCTTATTATTTTGAGATACCGAATTTATTGAGTGTTCTTAGCATGAAGGGTTGTTGAATTTTGTCAAAGGCCTTTTCTGAATCTATTGAGATAATCATGTGGTTCTTGTCTTTTATTGTGTTTATATGCTGAATTACGTTTATTGATTTGCGTATGTTGAACCAGCCTTGCATCCCAGGGATGAAGCCCACTTGATCATGGTGGATAAGCTTTTGGATGTGCTGCTGGATCCATTTTGCCAGTATTTTATTGAGGATTTTTGCATCGATGTTCATCAGGGATATTGGTCTAAAATTCTCTTTTTCTGTTGTGTCTCTGCCAGGCTTTGGTATCAAGATGATGTTGGCCTCATAAAATGAGTTAGGGAGGATTCCCTCTTTTTCTATTGATTGGAATAGTTTCAGAAGGAAAGGTACCAGCTCCTCCTTGTACCTCTGGTAGAATTCAGCTGTGAATCCATCTGGTCCTGGACTTTTTTTGGTTGGTAGGCTATTAATTATTGCCTCAATTTCAGAGCCTGCTATTGGTCTATTCAGGGATTCAACTTCTTCCTGGTTTAGTCTTGGGAGAGTGTACGTGTCCAGGAAATTATCCATTTCTTCTAGATTTTCTAGTTGATTTGCGTAGAGGTGTTTATAGTATTCTCTGATGGTATTTTGTATCTCTGTGAGGTCGGTGGTGATATCCCCTTTATCATTTTTATTGTGTCTATTTGATTCTTCTCTCTTTTCTTCTTTATTTATCTTGCTAGTAGTCTATCAATTTTGTTGATCTTTTCAAAAAACCAACTCCTGGATTCGTTGATTTTTTGGAGGGTTTTTTGTGTCTCTATCTCCTTCAGTTCTGCTCTGATCTTAGTTTTTTCTTGCCTTCTGCTAGCTTTTGAATGTGTTTGCTCTTGCTTCTCTAGTTCTTTTAATTGTGATGATAGAGTGTCAATTTTAGATCTTTCCAGCTTTCTCTTGTGGGCATTTAGTGCTATAAATTTCCCTCTACACACTGCTTTAAATGTGTCCCAGAGATTCTGGTATGTTGTATCTTTGCTCTCATTGGTTTCAAAGAACTTCTTTATTTCTGCCTTCATTTCGTTAGGTCCCCAGTAGTCATTCAGTAACAAGTTGTTCAGTTTCCATGTAGTTGAGAGGTTTTGATTGAGTTTCTTAGTCCTGAGTTCTAGTTTGATTGCACTGTGGTCTGAGAGACAGTTTGTTATAATTTCTGTTCTTTTACATTTGCTGAGGAGTGCTTTACTTCCAATTATGTGGTCAATTTTGGAATAAGTGCAATGTGGTGCTCAGAAGAATGTATGTTCTGTTGATTTGGGGTGGAGAGTTCTGTAGATGTCTGTTAGGTCTGCTTGCTGCAGAGATGAGTTCAATTCCTGGATATCCTTGTTAACTTTCTGTCTCGTTGATCTGTCTAATGTTGACAGTGGGGTTTTGAAGTCTCCCATTATTATTGTATGGGAGTTTAAGTCTCTTTGTAAGTCTCTAAGGATTTGCTTTATGAATCTGGGTGCTGCTGTATTGGGTGCATATACATTTAGGATAGTTAGCTCTTCCTGTTGAATTGATCCCTTTATCATTATGTAATGTCCTTCTTTGTCTCTTTTGATCTTTGATGGTTTAAAGTCTGTTTTACCAGAGACTAGGATTGCAACCCCTGCTTTTTTTTGTTCTCCATTTGCTTGGTAGATCTTCCTCCATCCCTTTATTTTGAGCCTATGTATGTCTCTGCATGTGAGATGGGTCTCCTGAAGACAGCAGACTGATGGGTCTTGACTCTTTCTCCAGTTTGCCAGTCTGTGCCTTTTAATTGGAGCATTTGGTCCATTTACATTTAAGGTTAATATTGTTATGTGTGAACTTGATCCTGCCATTATGGTATTAACTGGTTATTTTGCCCATTAGTTAATGCAGTTTCTTCCTAGCCTTGATGGTCTTTACATTTTGGTATGTTTTTGCAATGGCTGGTTCCGGTTGTTCCTTTCCATGTTTAGTGCTTCCTTCAGGGTCTCTTGTAAGGCAGGCCTGGTGGTGACAAAATCTCTAAGCATTTGCTTATCTGTAAAGGATTTTATTTCTCCTTCACTTATGAAACTTAGCTTGGCTGGATATGAAATTCTGGGTTTAAATTTCTTTTCTTTAAGAATGTTGAATATTGGCCCCCACTCTCCTGTGGCTTGCCGATTTTCTGCCGAGAGATCTGCTGTTAGTCTGATGGGCTTCCCTTTGTGTGTAACCTGACCTTTCTCTCTGGCTGCCCTTAAGATTTTTTCCTTCATTTCAACTTTAGTGAATCTGGCCATTACGTGTTTTGGAGTTGCTCTTCTCGAGGAGTGTCTTTGTGGCGTTCTGTGTATTTCCTGAATTTGAATGTTGGCCTGCCCTACTAAGTTGAGGAAGTTCTCCTGGATGATATCCTGAAGAGTGTTTTCCAACTTGTTTCCATTTTCTCCCTCACTTTCAGGCACTCTAGTCAGACGTAGATTTGGTCTTTTTACATAATCCCATACTTCTTGCAGGCTTTGTTCATTTCTTTTTCTTCTTTTTTCTTTTGGTTTCTCTTCTCGCTTCATTTCATTCATTTTATCCTCAGTCGCCGATACTTTTTCTTCCAGTTGATTGAGTTGGTTACTGAAGCTTGTGTATTTGTCACGTATTTCTCATGTCATGGTTTTCATCTCTGTCAGTTTATTTATGGCCTTCTCTGCATTAATTATCTAGTTATCAATTCTTCCAGTCTTTTTTCAAGATTTTTAGTTTCTTTGCGCTGGATACGTAATTCCTCCTTTAGCTCTGAGAAGTTTGATGGTCTGAAGTCTTCTCCTCTCATTTCGTCAAAGTCATTCTCCACCCAGCTTTGATCCATTGCTGGCGATGAGCTGCGTTCCTTTGTAGGGGGAGCTGTGCTCTTATTTTTTGAATTTCCAGCCTTTGTGCCCTGCTTTTTGCCAATCTTTGTGATCTTATCTGCCTCTGGTTGTTGATGATGGTGACGTACTGATGGGGTTTTGGTGTGGGTGTCCTTCCTGTTTGTTAGTTTTCCTTCTAACAGTCAGGACCCTCAGCTGTAGGTCTGTTGGAGATTGCTTGAGGTCCACTCCAGACCCTGTTTGCCTGGGTGTCAGCAGCAGAGGCTGCACAAGATAGAATACTGCTGAGCAGTGAGTGTACCTGTCTGATTCTTACTTTGGAAGCTTCCTCTCAGGAGTGTACTCCCCCATGTGAGGTGTGGGGTTTTGGTCTCCCCCTAGTGGAGGATGTCTCCCAGTTAGGCTACTCAGGGGTCAGGGACCCACTTGAGCAGGCAGTCTGTCTGTTCTCAGATCTCAAGCTCCGTGTCGGGAGATCCACTGCTCTCTTCAAAGCTGTAAGACAGAGTCATTTTCTTCTGCAGAGGTTTCTGCTGCTTTTTCTTTTTTTTTGTTGTTGTTGTTTAGCTGTGCCCTGTCCCCAGTGGTGGAGCCTACAGAGACTGGCAGGCCTCCTTGAGCTGCTGTGAGCTCCACCCATTTCGATCTTCCCAGGGCTTTGTTTACCTACTTAAGCCTCAGCAATGGTGGGCGCCCCTCCCCTAGCCTCACTGCTGCCTTGCAGTTAGATCGCAGACTGCTTTGCTAGCAATGAGGAAGGCTCTGTGGGTGTGGGACCCTCCCGGCCAGGTGTGGGATATAATCTCCTGGTGTGCCCCTTTGCTTGAAGCGCAGTATTGAGGTAGGAGTTACCTGATTTTCCAGGTGTTGTGTGTCTCAGTTCCCCTGGCTAGGAAAAGGGATTCCCTTCCCCCTTGTGCTTCCCAGGTGAGGCGATGCCTCGCCCTGCTTCAGCTCTGGCTGGTCGGGCTGCAACAGCTGACCAGCACCGATTGTCTGGCACTCCCTAGTGAAATAAACCCAGTACGTCAGTTGAAAATGCAGAAATCACCTGTCTTCTGTGTCGCTCACACTGGTAGCTGGAGACTGGAGCTGTTCCTATTTGGCCATCTTGCTCCGCCCCCCCCATTTATTTTTTTATGACAGGGTCTCGCTCTGTTGCCCAGGCTGGAGTACAGTTGCATGACCATGGCTCACTGCACCGTTGACTTTTTGGGCTCTAGTGATCCTCCCACTTCAGCCTCTGTACTAGCTGGGACCACAGGTGTGCAACATCACACCCAGCTAATTCAACTCTATGGACTAGAAAGTGAATAAGCATGACTGTGTTCCAAGGTACTTTACTTACAAAAACAGGTAGTGGGCTGGATTTGGCCCACAAGTGCTAATTTACTGACTCTTGTGCTAAAAGGAAGGTGCTGCTAATGCAGTGACTTTTATTTGTAAAAGTGCCCTGCATGCATGACATTATTCTTCCTTTGAAAAAAGAATATATTTTGGTATTCATCTCACCATATTTTTCAACGGTGACTTCATATAATTTTTATATTCATATAATTCATATAATTATACTTCATATACTTTTAAAAATTTCATTTATAAAATAAGATTATTTTCTGCATTTTTCCTATTTTATTTCTGTTAATAGAACTCACTACTTTACTATGATCAATTACTTTGTATACTTGATGAGTATCAGCTGTTCTAGAATTGGCTGGTTTTTATCAAGCAAGAAATATTCCTCTTAAAACTCTTAGTATTAGTCTTTATTTATAAGCATGAACAAAATGATAATGAGCTTATGTAATCTAGAAATGTTCAAGGGGTCTTTTAGTTCTATAATTTTAAGAATGTAATATCTTGGTCTGACATTTTTAAATGCCATATTGTATAATTTTTGTAACCTTTAAAATGTATAATTGTTATATCAAATTTGAAAACTGCACCATTTATATAAAATTTGAAAACTACTATTTCTTATCTATTACTATTCATGACTGTGGAAGAAAATTACATTATTCAGAGTTATGACTCCTAAGTGTGATGTCCTTAAAAGAACCGTCTACACTCACAAACTCAAATTTTCTTTCCATTCATTGTTGATCTCATGCCAGTAGTCTTCAACTTCAGCACTCCTCCAAAATTGTTTTTCTCAAGGTTATCACTAATTTTTTCTGTAACAAATCTAGGCATTTTTTTCTTACACCTCATTTTATTTAATTTGTCAACAGTATTTGACCCTATGGAGGACCTCTTCTCCATAACAGTGTCTTCGCTTGGCTTTCAGGACCTCCCTCCCTCAGGCTTTTCATCCTTTTCTTTCTACTCCGTCCATTATGGTCTGTTTTGCTTGCTCCTCCTCATCTTTCTCCCTTTGCACATTGTTGTCTCCCAGGTCTCAGTGCTAAATCTTATCTCTCCTCTCCCCTCCCCTCCCCTCCCCTCCCTTCCTCTCCTCCTTGACAGTCTCACTCTGTTGCCCAGATTGGAGTTCAGTTGCACGATCTCACATCACTGCAAATTCCACCTCTTGGGTTCAAGTGATTCTCCTGCTTCAGTCGCCTAAGTAGCTGGAATTACAGGCATGTGCCACTGTGCCTGGCTAATTTTTATATTTTTAGTAGAGACAGGGTTTCCCCATGTTGTCCAGGCTGGTCTCAAACTCCTGATCTCAGGTGATCCACCCACCTCGGCCTCCCAAAGTGCTGAGATTACAGGTGTGAGCCACCGCCCCCAGCCCCTTGTGACTTTTTCTACTGTGTATATGCTAGTGATTTCCAAATGTATGTCTCCAACTCAGTTCTCTCTCCTTAATTCCAGATCTCTATATCAACCTGCCTACTTGACATCTCTCTTTGGGTAGCACACACTTGTCAGCCCAAAACTGGGCTACTCATGTCATTCCTAAAATCTATACCTCATGTAGTCTTTCCTACTTTGGTAAATGGCAGCTCTTCCATTTGCTCTGCCAAAAACTTCGGTGTCATTCTTGACTCATCTTTCTGTCTCTATGATGCCTCACATCTAATCTATCAGTGAGTCTTATCAGGTATACCTGAAGAATATATCCAGAAGCCAGTCATATATTGTACATCTGAGCCACCATTATCTGTAGTCTAGATGAGTGTCATAGACTGGTAATTGATAGTCCTGGTTTAAAAAAAAATCCCTTTAAATCAATTCTTAACTCAATGGATATATTTTAAACATAAGTCAAAATGTGTCATTGCTCTACCCCAGCCCTTCTGATTGCCTCCCGTTTCACTCTGAGTATGTGTCAAAGTTCCTCTTAATAACTAAAATACAGTACACCATCTGGCATATTATCTCTCCTGCTTGAACTTCTACTTCTTATCTCCTTTGCTCTGCTTCAGCCACACTGAACTTCTTGCTATTCCTTATCTAACCCTGTTGCTTAAAGACACCAGGCACACCTCTGTACTTGGCAGTTCCTTTTGTCTGGAATGCTTTTCCCCCAGATATCCTCCTAGCTTACTCTTTCCATTCCTTCAGTTCTTTAATTAAAATACCCTTTCTCAGCAGGGACTTTTCTGGCCATCCCAACTTTCCCACCACTCTTCCCCTCAAACACATAAACATTTCATTTTCCTGCTTTAGTTTTTCTCCTCTAACATATTGTATATTTTGCCTTATCTATTGTTGTTGTGTGTTTATCTCATTCTCTTCAATAGGATTTTTATTATTCACTACCATATCCTCACTGCCTAAGAAAAGGCCTAACATACTGGATGTAGCTACCTAGTAAATACTTTTTTTTTTTTTTTTTTGAGACAGAGTCTCACTCTGTCTCTCAGGTTGGAGTGCAGTGGCACGATCTTGGCTCACTGCAAGCTCCGCCTCCTGGGTTCCAACCATTCTCCTGCCTCAGCCTCCCAAGTAGCTGGGACTACAGGCGTCTGCCACCATGCCCGGCTAATTTTTTTGTATTTTTATTAGAAAATACAATGTTTACCTCATTAAAAATTAATTACAATTTTCTGCTGGCAAATCCAACTTTTTATATTTTGGCTAAATACTAGACTAAAATTGAAGAAAATTTACGAGATCATTTTATTTTCAAACAAAATCATAACTAATCAAAAAATTGCTATTTTTGAAATATAAATAATGAAATTTATAAATTAGATATTTCTAAGGATATCCCCGATATAGTTTCACTTTGTGTCCACACCCAAATCTCATGTCAAATGGTAATTTCCAGGTGTTGAGAGAAAGACCTGGTGGAAGGTGATTGGATCATGGGGTCGGTATACCACCATGCTGTTCCCATGATAGTAAGTTCTCCACAAGAGCTGGTGGTTTCATAAGGGGCCTTTCCCCTTCACTTATCTCTCTCCTGCCACCTTGTGAAGAAGGTGCCTGCTTTCCCTTTCCCTTCCACCATGACTGTACATTTCCTGAGGCCTCCTCAGCCATGTGTAACTATGAATCAATTAAGCCTCTTTCTTTAGGAATTACCCAGTCTTAGATATTTCTTTATAGAAGTGTGAAAACAGACTAATACAAATAATTGGTACCAGGGATAGTGGGGTACTGTTATAAAGATAACCTGAAAATGTGGAAGCAACTTTGGAACTGAGTAACAGAAAGAGGTTGTAACAGTTTGGAGGGCTCAAAAGAAGAAAGGAAGATGTGGGAAAGTTTGGAACTTCCTACAGACTTGTTGAATTTTTTTTTTTTTTTTACCAAAATGTTGATAGTGATATGGACCACGAAGTCCAGGCTGAGGTGGTCTTAGGTAGAGATAAGGAACTTTTTGGGAACTGAAACAAAGGTGACTCTTGCTCTGCTTTAGCAAAGAGACTCAAAGACATTCTGCCTCTGCCCTAGAAAACTGTGAAACTTTGAACTTGAGAGAGATGATTTCAGGTATCTGGTGGAAGAAATTTCTAAGCAGCAAAGCATTACTAGTGGTGACCTGGTTGATTCTGAAAGCATTCAGTTTTATGCATTCACAAAGAGATGGTTTTAAGTTGGAACTTATGTTTAAAAAGGAAGCAGAACATAAATTTGGAAAATTTGTAGCCTGACAATGGGGTAGAAAAGAAAAACAGCCCATTATATGGGGAGGAATGCAAGCTGGCCTGGGGAAAGTGTCTCCAGGACACGTCAGAGATCTTCATGGCATCCACCCCCAATCATAGGCCTGGAGGCCTAGAAGGAACAAGTGGTTTCATCGGTTGGGCCCAGGGCCCTGCTACTGTGTGTAGCCTCAGGACTTGGTACCCTGTGTTCAGCTGCTACAGGTACAGCTGTGACTAAAAAGGGCCAAGGTGCAGCTTAGCCTTTATGAATTACCCGGTCTTTGGTATTTCTTTTCAGCAGTGTGAAAGTGGACTAATATACTCTCCCTCAGGACATTTTCCTGACTTAACCTTTCATGTTATATGTGCCACAGCTATTTTCAAAACTTCATTTAAAGGTAAACATTATTATAGTGAATAATAGAAACAGAAATATAGCCCAACTACAATTATGATTTTCATGTTTAACAGTCATTGCCTGTATTCAGTGGACTCCAGCTTTTTAATGTAGCATTCAAATGTAGCATAGCATTCATCTATTCTTAGCTTCCAGGTATTTTACACTTTTCCTTTCAAGTTTCTGGTAAGCATTTAGACTTCATGTGCTTAATCTTTGTGCTCACGTTCTGTTTTCTGACTAGAATGGTTTTCTTAATGTTTTTTCCGAGTTGGGCTCCTCTTATATTTTGCCACTTCTCTAAAGCCTTCCCTGTGCTAAAATATAACTTTTTATATATCAACTTTCACATAACACATTGTATCATAATTGAATATTACCTTGTTTGTGAAGCAGAGAATGCACATTTCCTTTTATGTTGTTTGCACTTCATAACCATTTTTTAAATTAATAAGTGAATTGAGATGGAAAAGAGTTGGAGTTTTACAAAATTTTTTTTTTTTGTTCATTGTCAATAGAGTTATTGGAAAACATTGACTTTTTATAGAGTTTTAAAAATAGTGGTTTTGCCTTGCATGTGAAGAAAGTAAAGAAACCTGAAAATAAAAAGCAGACCTCAAAATAATCTGTGATTACCCCCATGTTTGCGAAGGCCCATTTACTAACTCATGGTCTGCTACAAATAAATGATGACAGCAGTTTAAGTGAAATAGATGAGGATGAAAGAAGGTAAAATGTATGTCTTATATAAGAAATCTCTGGGAATACCCCATCAAAAAGTGGGCAAAGAATATGAATGGACACTTCTCAAAGGAAGACATTTACATGGCCAACAAACATATGAAGAAAAGCTCATTATCACTGGTCTTTAAAGAAATGCAAATCAAAACCACAATGAGATACCATCTCACGACAGTTAGAATGGCGATCATTAAAAAGTCAGGAAACAACAGGTGCTGGAGAGGATGTGGAGAAATAGGAACACTTTCACACTGTTGGTGGGATTGTAAACTAGTTCAACCATTGTTGAAGACAGTGTAGCAACTCCTCAAGGATCTAGAACCAGAAATACCATTTGACCCAGTAATCCCATTACATGGTAAATACCCAAAATATTATAAATCATTCTACTGTAAAGACACATGCACACTTATGTTTATTGCAGCACTATATAGCAAAGACTTGGAACAACCCAAAGGCCCATCAATGATAGACTAAATCAAGAAATTGTGGCACATATACACCATGGAGTACTGTGTAGCCACAAAAAAGGATGAGTTCATGTCCTTTCCAGGGACATGGAGGCAGCTGGAAACATCATTGTCAGCAAACTAACACAGGAACGGAAAACCAAACCAAACACTGCATGTTCTCACTCATAAGTGGGAGTTGAACAATAACATATGGACACCGGGAAGGGAACTTCACACACTGGGATCTGTCAGGCAAGGGGAGGGATAACAGGAAAAATACTTAATGCTTGTGGGACTTAAAACCTAGATGACAGGTTGATAGGTGCAGCAAATCACCATGGCACATGTATACCTATGTAACAAACCTGCACGTTCTCTACGTGTATCCCAAAACTTAAAAAAAAAAAAAAGGTAGGCTGGGCGCGATGGCTCATGCCTCTAATCCCAGCAGTTTGGTAGCCCGAGGCGGGCAGATCATCTGAGGTTGGGAGTTTGAGACCAGCCTGACCAATATGGTGAAACCCCGTCTCTACTAAAAATACAAAATTTGCCAGGCATGGTGGCACATGCATGTAATCCCAGCTACTTGGGAGGCTGAGGCAGGAGAACTGCTTGAACCCGGGTGATGGAGGTTGTGGTGAGCCAAGATCGCACCATTGCACTCCAGCCTGGGCAAGAAGGGTGAAACTTCATCTAAAAAAAAAAAAGAAAAGAAAAAAATCTCCGGGAAGGAATGTTAACACTGATTACTTTTTTTTGGGAAATAGAATAATGTAGTCTCTCAAAGCTGGAGAGTACTCAACTATATCAATGCTGTTGAAAGATTGATTACAATAAGTATTAGTGACTTTGACTGGGAGCAGTTTCAATAAATGGTAGCCATGGAACTCTGTAGTAGATGAGCCATGGAACTCTGTAGTAGACAACTCTTGAGAGAAACTTTACTGGGAAAGGCAATAGAGAAATGGGCAGTAATTGAAAAAGAATATGGGATTTTAGGGAGTTTTCTCTCTTTTTGTATTTCAGAACAGAAATTTTTAGAGTATTATTATTATTACTATTTTTTTTTACTTTTGGGAGTGATCCATAATAGAAGAACATGTTTATGAAATGTAATTTTGTTTACATGGTTGCATGTCTAAGCATTAGACAGCTTGATTCATTATCTTTTATGGGTGTTTAGCAAACTAATTGTCCTTAGAACTTCTATTCATGTATAATTTTGTTTTGTTTTGTTCTGAGACAGAGTCTTGCACTGTCACCCAGGCTGTAGTGCAGTGGTGCGATCTTGGCTCACTGCAACTTCTGCCTCCCAGGTTCAGGCAGTTCTCCTGCCTCAGCCTTCCAAGTGGCTGGGACTACAGGCGTGTGCCACCACGCCTGGCTAATTTTTGTATTTTTAGTAGAGATGGGGTTTCACCACGTAGACCAGGCTGGTCTTGAACTCCTGACCTCAGGTGATCCGCCTGCCTTGGCCTCCCAAAGTGCTAGGATTACAGGGGTGAGCCACCACACCTGGCCTATTCATGTATAGTTTTATGATTAGAGTTGTTTTTTCAGAATTGGTTCAGAAGTGTAACATGTTAGTATAACTGAACATCTAGATGATGACCTAAAACTTAAACTATCATACACAGATTTAAAAAAATAATTATAGTAAAAATCCACACACTTAGGCCATGATGAATAGAACTTAAATATTTCTTTATAATTGTACATATTGCAGTACCTCTGACAGTAGCCATGATTTGCTGAGGTCCTTATTCTAAAATATCAGGTGTATCAACTTTATAGTTGTTTAGATTCTGGGGAGTAGGGAAGGATTTTGTTCATGAACTTGAGTAAAGCAAACTATTGACAAATCATTGCAGATTGTTACTTCAAGATTGTAAAGTTCGAAAGCATCAAAACCGTGTTTCCCTGGGCCAACAGTGTCATCAGCATGTATTGTGTGCCCAACGAATGTTTGTTGAATGCGTGAATAAACAGTTAAAGAGATGCAAGAATGCCGTTGATGAATTTCTTTTAAAAAATAAATTTTTAGTGTTTTCAAAGTAGTAGTTTCCAAACTTGCCTCTGTATAAAGTCTTTTTAGTTTTTTAAAAGTGTAAGATTCAGAAATTATTAGTTATAATTACAGCCAAAAATGTAATAATATGGATTCATCTGAGATAATATAAGACTATCATATCTCTTAAAAACACTTGGAAATAAATATTACTTTCACAAGATATTGCAAAACACATGTTTTGGATGCAGAATTATTGGGTTTCAATGTTGTGTAGACTACTGATCAGCTCTGTGGGCTGGGGAAATTGATATGGCCTTTCTGTGCCTAGTTTCTCCCTTTATAAAATCTCTAATATGTTACCTACCTCACAGAATTGTTATGATAATTAAAATCAGCTTGACAAATGCACAGTGTTTAGAATGATGCATAGTGCCTGAAAAATAAGTCGTGAAAAGCTAATATTATCGTTAAAAAGGGTTCCCCTCATATAAGAATGTAAGTAATACGTTCCAAATAAGTTTTAGTGTCAGTAGAAGCTTGTTTTTATTGTAAAGGACAACAATGAGAAGTCCTAGTATATTTATTTGTTTTTATTATACTTTAAGTACTAGGGTACATGTGCACAACGTGCAGGTTTGTTACATGTGTATACATGTGCCATGTTGGTGTGCTGCACCCATTAACTCGTCATTTACATTAGGTATATCTCCTAATGCTATCCCTTCCCCCACTCCCTCCCAACAATAGGACCCAGTGTGTGATATTCCCCTTCCTGTGTCCAAGTGATCTCATTGTTCAATTCCTACCTATGAGTGAGAACATTTGGTATTTGGTTTTCTGTTCTTGTGATAGTTTGCTGAGAATGATGGTTTCCAGCTGCATCCATGTCCCTACAAAGGACACAAATTCATCCTTTTTAATGGCTGCATACTATTCCATGGTGTATATGTGCCACATTTTCTTAATCCAGTCTGTCACTGATGAACATTTGGGTTGATTCCAAGTCTTTGCTACTGTGGATAGTGCCACAATAAACATACGTGTGCATGTATCTTTATAGCAGCATGATTTATAATCCTTTGGGTATATACCCAGTAATGGGATGGCTGGGTCATATGGTACTTCTAGCTCTAGATCCTTGAGGAGTCGCCATACTGTTTTCCATAATGGTTGAACTAGTTTACAATCCCACCAACAGTGTGAAAGTGTTCCTATTTCTCCACATCCTCTCCAGCACCTGTTGTTTCCTGACTTTTTAATGATTGCCATTCTAACTGGTGTGAGATGGTATCTCATTGTGGTTTTGATTTGCATTTCTCTGATGGCCAGTGATGATGGGCATTTTTTCATGTGTCTGTTGGCTGTATGAATGTCTTCTTTTGATGAGTGTCTGTTCATATCCTTTGCCCACTTTTTGATGGGGTTGTTGGTTTTTTTCTTGTAAATTTGTTTGAGTTCTTTGTAGGTTCTGGATATTAGCCCTTTGTCAGATGAGTAGATTGCAAAAATTTTCTCCCATTCTGTAGGTTGCCTGTTCACTCTGATGGTAGTTTCTTTTGCTGTGCAGAAGCTCTTCAGTTTAATTAGATCCCATTTGTCAATTTTGGCTTTTGTTGCCATTGCTTTTGGTGTTTTAGACATGAAGTCCTTGCCCATGCCTATGTCCTGAATGGTATTCCCTAGGTTTTCTTCTAGGGTTTTTATGGTTTTAGACCTAACCTTTAAGTCTCTAATCCATCTTGAATTAATTTCTGTATAAGGAGTAAGGAAAGGATCCAGTTTCAGCTTTCTACTTATGGCTAGCCAATTTCCCCAGCACCATTTATTAAATAGGGAATCCTTTCCCCATTTCTTGTTTTTCACAGGTTTGTCAAAGATCAGATGGCTGTATATATATGTTATTATTTCTGAGGGCTCTGTTCTGTTTCATTTGCCAATATCTCTGTTTTGGTACCAGTACCATGCTGTTTTGGTTACTGTAGCCTTGTAGTGTAGTTTGAAGTCAGGTAGCATGATGCCTCCAGCTTTGCTCTTTTGGCTTAGGATTTTCTTGGCAATGTGGGCTGTTTTTGGTTCCATATGAACTTTAAAGCAGTTTTTTCCAATTCTGTGAAGAAAGTCATTGGTAGCTTAATAGGGATGGCATTGAATCTATAAATTACTTTGGGCAGTATGGCCATTTTCACAATATTGATTCTTCCTCTCCATGAGCATGGTATGTTCTTCCATTTGTTTGTGTCCTCAGTATTTCACTGAGCAGTGATTTGTAGTTCTCCTTGAAGACGTCCTTTACATCCCTTGTAAGTTGGATTTCTAGGTATTTTATTCTCTTTGAAGCTATTGTGAATGGGAGTTCATTCATGATTTGGCTCTCTATTTGTCTGTTACTGGTGTATAAGAATGCTTGTGATTTTTGCACATTGATTTTGTAATGTGAGACTTTGCTGAAGTTGCTTATCAGCTTAAGGAGATTTTGGGCAGAGACAATGAGGTTTTCTAAATACATAATCATGTCATCTGTGAACAGGGACAATTTGACTTCCTCCTTTCCTAACTGAATACCCTTGATTTCTTTCCCTTGCCTGATTGCCCTGGTCAGAACTTCCAACACTATGTTGAATAGGAATGATGAAAGAGGGCATCCCTGTCTTGTGCCAGTTTTCAAAGGGAATGCTTCCAGTTTTTGCTCATTCAGTATGATATTGGCTGTGGGTTTGTCATAAATAGCTCTTATTATTTTGAGATACGTTCCATCAATACCGAATTTATTAAGTGTTTTTAGCATGAAGGGCTGTTGAATTTTGTCAAAGGCCTTTTCTGCATCTATTGAGATAAACACGTGGTTTTTGTCTTTGGTTCTGTTTATATGCTGGATTACGTTTTTTGATTTGCGTATGTTGAACCAGCCTTGCATCTCAGGGATGAAGCCCACTTGATCATTGTGGATGAGCTTTTTGATGTGCTGCTGGATTTGGTTTGCCAGTATTTTATTGAGGATTTTTGTATCAATGTTCATCAGGGATATTGGTCTAAAATTCTCTTTCTTTGTTGTATCTCTGCCAGGCTTTGGTATCAGGATGGTGTTGGCCTCATAAAATGAGTTAGGGAGGATTCCCTCTTTTTCTATTGATTGGAATAGTTTCAGAAGGAATGGTACCAACTCCTCCTTGTACCTCTGGTAGAATTCAGCTGTGAATCCATCTGGTCCTGGACTTTTTTTGGTTGGTAGGCTGTTAATTATTGCCTCAATTTCAGAGCCTGCTATTGGTCTATTCAGGGATTCAGCTTCTTCCTGGTTTAGTGTTGGGAGAGTGTAAGCATCCAGGAAATTATCCATTTCTTCTGGGTTTTCTAGTTTATTTGTGTACAAGTGTTTATAGTATTCTCTGATGGTAGTTTGTATTTCTGTGGGGTCGGTGGTGATATTCCCTTTATTATTTTTTATTGCATCTATTTGATTCTTCTCTCTTTTCTTCTTTATTAGTCTTGCTAGCGGTCTATCAATTTTGTTGATCTTTTCAAAAAACCAACTCCTGGATTCATTGATTTTTTGGAGGGTTTTTTGTGTCTCTATCTCCTTCAGTTCTGCTCTGCTCTTATTTGTTTCTTGCCTTCTGGTAGCTTTTGAATGTGTTTGCTCTTGCTTCTCTAGTTCTTTTAATTGTGGTGTGAGGGTGTCAGTTTTCAATCTTTCTAGCTTTCTCTTGTGGGCATTTAGTGCTGTAAATTTCCCTCTACACACTGCTTTAAATGTGTCCCAGAGATTCTGGTATGTTGTATCTTTGTTCTCATTGGTTTCAAAGAACATCTTGATTTCTGCCTTCATTTTGTTATATACCCAGTAGTCATTCAGGAGCAGGCTGTTCAGTTTCCATGTAGTTGAGCGGTTTTGATTGAGTTTCTTAGTCCTGAGTTCTAGTTTGATTGTGCTGTGGTCTGAGAGACAATTTTTATAATTTCTATTCGTTTACATTTGCTGAGGTGTGCTTTACTTCCAATTTTGTGGTCAATTTTGGAATAAGTGTGATGTGGTGCTGAGAAGAATGTATATTCTGTTGATTTGGGGTGGAGAGTTCTGTAGATGTCTGTTAGATCTGCTTGGTGCAGAGTTGAGTTCAATTCCTGTATATCCTTGTAAACTTTCTCTCTCATTGATCTGTCTATTGTTGACAGTGGGGTGTTAAAGTCTCCCATTATTATTGTATGGGAATCTAAGTCTGTTTGTAAGTCTTTAGGGACATGCTTTATGAATCTGGGTGCTCCTGTATTGGGTGCATATATATTTAGGATAGTTAGCTCTTCCTGTTGAATTGATCCCTTTACCATTATGTAATGGCCTTCTTTATCCTTTTGATCATTGATGGTTTAAAGTCTGTTTTATCAGAGACTAGGATTGCAACCCCTGCTTTTTTTTTGTTTTCCTTTTGCTTGGTAGTTCTTCCTCCAACCCTTTATTTTGAGCCTATGTGTGTCTCTGCATGTGAGATGAGTCTTCTGAATACAGCAAACTGATGGGTCTTGACTCTTTATCCAACTTGCCAGTCTGTGTCTTTTAATTGGACCATTTAGTCCATTTACATTTAAGATCAATATTGTTATGTGTGAACTTGATCCTGTCATTATATTAGTTTATTTTGCTCATTAGTTGTTGCAGTTTCTTCCCAGCATCGATGGACTTTACCTGTTGGCATGTTTTTGCAATGGCTGGTACTGGTTGTTCCTTTCCATATTTAGTGCTTCCTTCAGGATCTCTTGTAGGGCAGGCCTGGTGTTGACAACATCTCTAAGCATTTGCTTGTCTGTAAAGGATTTTATTTCTCCTTCACTTATTAAACTTAGTTTGGCTGGATATGAAATTCTGGGTTTAAAATTCTTTTCTTTAAGAATGTTGAATATTGGTCCCCACTCTCTTCTGGCTTGTAGAGTTTCTGCCGAGACATCTGCTGTTAGTCTGATGGGCTTCCCTTTGTGGGTAACCCGACCTTTCTCTCTGGCTGCCCTTAAGATTTTTTCCTTCATTTAAACTTTGGTGAATCTGACAATTATGTGTCTTGGAGTTGCTCTTCTCGAGGAGTATCTTTGTGGTGTTCTTTGTATTTCCTGAATTTGAATGTTGGCCTGCCTTAGTCGGTTGGGGATGTTCTCCTGGATGATATCCTGCAGAGTGTTTTCCAACTTGGTTCCCTTTTCTCCATCACTTTCAGGCACCCCAATCAGATGTAGATTTGGTCTTTTCACATAATCCCATATTTCTTAGAGGCTTTTTCCATTTCTTTTTCCTCTTTTTTCTCTACACTTCTCTTCTCACTTCATTTGATCTTCAATCTCTGATACTCTTTCTTCCAGTTGATGGAGTCGGTTACTGAAGCTTGTGCATTTGTCACGTAGTTCTCATGTTATAGTTTTCATCTCTATCAGTTCTTTTAAGGACTTCTCTACATTGGTTATTCTAGTTAGCCATTCATCAAATCTTTTTGCAAGGTTTTTAGTTTCTTTGCGCTGATTACGTAGTTTCTTGTTTAGCTCTGAGAAGTTTGATCGACTGAAGCCTTCTCTTAACTTGTCAAAGTCATTCTCCATCCAGCTTTGCTCCGTTGCTGGCAATGAGCTGCATTCCTTTGGAGGGTGTGATGCGCTCTTATTTTTTGAATTTCCAGCTTTTCTGCCCTGCTTTTCCCCCATCTTTGTGGTTTTATCTGCCTTTGGTCTTTGATGATGGTTATGTACTGATGGGGTTTTGGTGTGGTTGTCCTTTCTCTTTGTTAGTTTTCCTTCTAACAGTCCGGACCCTCAGCTGCAGGTCTTTTGGAGTTTGCTTGAGGTCCACTCCAGACCCTGTTTGCCTGGGTATCAGCAGTGGAGGCTGCAGAAGATAGAGTATTGCTGAACAGCAAGTGTTGCTGTCTGATTCTTGCTCTAGAAGCCTCGTCTCAGGGGTGTACCCAGCCATGTGAGGTGTGAGGTCTTGGTCTGCACCTAGTAGGGGATGTCTCCCAGTTAGGCTACTCAGAGGTCAGGGACCCACTTGAGTAGGCAGTGTGTCCATTGTCACATCTCAACCTCCGTGCTGGGGGATCCACTGCTCTCTTCAAAGCTGTCAGACAGGGTCATTTACCTCTGCTGAGGTTTCTGCTGCTTTTTGTTTAGCTATGTCCTGTCCCCAGAGGTGGAGTCTACAGAGGCAGGCAGGCCTCCTTTAGCTGTGGTGGGCTTCACCCAATTCGAGCTTCCCAGCAGCTTTGTTTACCTAATTAAGCCTCAGCAATGGTGGGCGCCCCTCCCCCAGCCTCACTGCCGCCTTACAGTTAGATCTCAGACTGCTGTGCTTGCAATGAGGGAGGCTCTCTGGGCGTGGGACCCTCCAGGCCAGGTGTGGGATATAATCTCCTGGTGTGCCGTTTGCTAAGACCCTTGGTAAAGCACACTATTAGGGTGGGAGTTACCCGATTTTCCAGGTGTTGTGTGTCTCACTTTCCTTTGACTAGGAAAAGGAATTCCCTTCCCCCTTGCACTTCCCAGGTGAGGTGATGCCTTGCCCTGCTTCAGCTCTTGCTGGTTGGGCTGCACCCGCAGACCAGCACCAACTGTCCAACACGCCCCAGTGAGATGAACGCGGTACCTCAGTTGAAAATGCAGAAATCACCCATCTTCTGTGTCACTCACACTGGGAGCTGGAGGCTGGAGCTGTTCCTATTCGGCCATCTTGGGCGTGCCCCCCGGTATATTTATTTCTATTACATAATACAAGTAATGTGTTTTTCCTTTTGCCTTGACTGTCAGAAAGCTTGATCTAAATCTGTTTCTTTGTAATGATATTATTACCATATTTTGTCTCCCTTAATGTTACTCTTTCTGTTTATAGTTTAATTCCCCTTGTGGAAAATAATTATATTTACATTACCTGTTAAAAATGACCTGAACACTTAACGAAAAGAAGAAATAACTTATAAATGCATTGATTTTATATAATAAAATAATAGTTTTGGATATTCTTTGTATTTTATGTGTTTACTATTTGTCTAAAAGGAATTGTTTCTTTTTTCAGCCCTGAAAAGAAATTTAATGAAAAGAACAAGGTATTGTAAAATTAAATTATCTAAAACATTATTGTTAAGAAAAAAGCACATTATAAAAGGTACAGTGAGAATCTTTTGTTATAAAGGCATTTAGTTAGAAATAAAGGCCTTGGACGGGCATGGTGTTTCACGCTTGTAATCCCAGCACTTTGGGAGACCCAGCCAGGTGGATCATAAGTTCAGGAGTTTGAGACCAGCCTGGACAACATGGTGAAACCCTGTCTCTAATAAAATTAACCAGGCGTGGTGGCATATGCTTTTAATCGCAGCTACTTGGGAGGCTGAGGCAGGAGAATTGCTTGGGAAGTGGAGGTTTTAGTGAGCTGAGATGGCGCTATTGCACTCCAGCTTGGGTAACAGAGCGAGACTCTGTCTCAAAGAAAACAAAAAAACAAACAAACAAAAAAAAAAAACAAAAAAAAAAAAAAAAAGGAAAAGAAAAGGGCTTAGGAAAAGAATAAAGGGCTTAAGAAAGAGTAGTCATTTATAACGGTACCCTTTTAATAGAAGTCTGTTGTTTTAAGAAGTGCCTGTGGTTTTGCTCATATAAAAAGATGAATAAATACCACTTCTGTACATCTACTATATTCTGTAAATATTTTGAGGACATTTGAAGCAGTATTATTTATCTTACAGGTCAAAAGCCGAATACATTCAGTGGATGACCTTGATGACATAACGTGGCCATCTGAAATAGCCTCAGAGGATTATGATTTGCTTTACCCTAGTTATGAGACTTTTATGTTGCTCACTGAACAACTCAAAATGGATTTTAATGGTAGGACCATTGCATAAGTAGAATGAGTTTTTGTATATCCTACAGTAATATTCACACACATTGCTTAGCATTGCACTATAGAATACTGACGTGTTATAGTGTTGCTTATCTCAGAAATATGTTTAACGTTAAAATAGACTGAGAAATAATGTATATTGTATACCAAAGAGCTATGATAACTCCACTGTACCTTTCTTAGTATGAAGGGCAGTATCAGCCTTTTTGTTAACTCTACTTCTCTCGTACGCCTTCTTCCCAGATCAGGTTACCATTCTCTCACACTCGGAATACTGCAATAACCTTAGAACTGTTTTTCCCACTACCCCACGTCCTGAGACCATGGTCTACTCTGAAACTATAATTATTAATTTTTAAAAATTCAGATCTGATGTTGTCTCTTGCTTATAACTCAGCTTACCACTTGCCATTGCTATAAGGTTAAGATTTGAATACTCGAGGTCTCTCCTGCATCATTTAATATGCTTTTTTCCTCTGTGTCCTAGCCATTGTCTTAGATGTTTATTCCTGCAATTGATAGCTTTAGTGAGTTATAACTGATACACGATAGACTGCACATATATAAGATGTACAATTTGATAAGTTTTGGCATATGTATGCACATGCGAAGCCATCACCATAATCAAGAGCGATAACATACCCATCATCCATAAAAGTGTCTTCCTGTCCCTAAATGTTTAAGTATTTGTGCTATTTTCCATTCCCATCAGCAGTATATGATGATTCTCATTGTTCCATATCATCACGAGCTCTTAGTATTGCTGTTTATTAGTTTTTAGTTTTTAGCTATTCCAATGGGTGCGTGTTGTGCATGTCACTATTGTGTGAATGTGCATTACCCTAAGGACTAAGAATGTTGAACATCTTCCCGAGTGCTTTACTTGCCACCTGTATATCTTCTTTAGTGAAATGTCTTTTCCAATCTGGAGAGCTTATAAAGAATTAAAAATTAGATAGTTTTTACTCTTATTTCTTGAGTTTTAAGACTTTTTTTTTTTTTTTTATAGATTCTGGATATCATTCCTTTATTATGCTGTTTGGAAGGATTTTTTTTCCCAGTTTGTGGCTTGACCTTTTGTTTTCTTAATATATTTTAAAGAGAAAGAGTTTTTCATTTTGATGAAGTCTGAGTCTGATATATGTGTTCATTTAATGATGGATTTTTTTTTGTCTCATATCTAAAAAAAGTCTTTGTC
The DNA here is from genome assembly GCF_002776525.5 of Piliocolobus tephrosceles. Classification (NCBI taxonomy): domain Eukaryota; kingdom Metazoa; phylum Chordata; class Mammalia; order Primates; family Cercopithecidae; genus Piliocolobus; species Piliocolobus tephrosceles. The sequence continues at coordinate 48,627,680 of NC_045440.1, forward strand.
TAGCACAAGGTCCCATAGATTTTCTTCTCTGCTTTCTTGAAGAATTTTTATAGTTTTAGGTCTTACATTTGTATCTGTGATCCACATTGTGTACATTTTTGCTTATGGAGTAAGGTGTGGATGCAAGTTCATTTTATGGATGTGGATATCTAATTGTTCCAGCCACAGGTTGAAAAGGCTGTCCTTTCTCCACTACATTGCTATCGTGCATTTGTGAAAAATAAGTTGGCTATATGTGTGTGGGTCTATTTCTGGACTGTTTGTTGTGTTCTATTGATCTACATATTCTTCTAGAGTTACACTGATAAACCAATCATAAGTTGAAAATCCGGCCGGGCGCGGTGGCTCAAGCCTGTAATCCCAGCACTTTGGGAGGCCGAGACGGGCGGATCACAAGGTCAGGAAATCGAGACCATCCTGGCTAACACGGTGAAACCCTGTCTCTACTAAAATACAAAAAAAAAAAAACTAGCCAGGCGAGATGGTGGGCGCCTGTAGTCCCAGCTACTCGGGAGGGTGAGGCAGGAGAATGGCGTGAACCCGGGAGACGGAGCTTGCAGTGAGCTGAGATCTGGCCACTGCACTCTAGCCTGGGCGACAGAGCGAGACTCCGTCTCAAAAAAAAAAAAAAATAAAATAAAATAAGTTGAAAATCCATTTAATACCCCAATAGGCCGTGCACGGTGGCTCATGCCTGTAATCCCAGCGCTTTGGGAGGTTGCCACTGGCAGATCACGAGGTCAGGAGACTCAGACCATCCTGGCTAACACAGTGAAACCCTATCTCTACTAAAAATACAAAATAATTAGCCAGGTGTGGTGTCGGGTGCCTGTAGTCCCAGCTACTTGGGAGGCTGAGGCAGGAGAATGGTGTGAACCCTGGAGACAGAGCTTGCAGTGAGATGAGATAGCACCACTGCACTCCAGCCTGGGTGACAGAGCGAGACTCTGTCTCAAAAAAAAAAAAAAAAAAAAAAAAAAAAAAGCCAACAAACCCATCCTATAGTTGAAAAATTCTAAGTAGAACCATCTTAAATTAGGGACTGTCTGTATCTGGCTTTCTTTATGTAGCATCCCTAATCCAAAATCCAAAATCAGAAATGCTCCAAAATCCAAACTTTTTGAGTGCCAACATGATGCAACAAGTAGAAAATTTCACACTAGACCTCAGGTACACAAACTTTCATTTGCAAATTTACTGAAAGTATTTCATAAAATTACCTTTAAGCTCTGTGTATAAGATGTATGTGACATAAGTGTATTTTGTGTTTAGACTTGGGTTCCATCCTCGAGATATCTCATTATATATGTGCAAATATTCCAAAACCCAAAACACTTTTGGTACCACACACTTTGAGAGATATTCCACCTGTAATAGTAACACATTGTTTTCATTACTATATATTTATACTAAATCTTAACATCAGTCCTTCGGTTTTCTTTGGTTTTAAGGGTAATTTTTGACTATGCTGGATCTTTTGCATTTCCACATGAGTTTTGGAATCAGATTGTTAATTTTTTTTTTTTTTTTTTTAAAGTCTGCTGTCGGCCGGGTGCAGTGGCTCACACCTGTAATCCCAGCACTTTGGGAGCCCAAGGCGGACGGATCACCTGAGGTCATGAGTTTGGGACCAGCCTGACCAAAATGGAGAAACCCCGTCTCTACTAAAAATACAAAATTAGCCAGGTGTGGTGGCACATGCCTGTAATCCCAGCTACTCAGGAGGCTGAGGCGGGAGAGAATCACTTGAACGGAGGAGGTGGAGCTTGCAGTGAGCCAAGATCGTGCCATTGAACTCCAGCCTGGGCAACAAGGTGAAACTCTATCTCAAAAAAACAAAAAACATAAAACAAAAAGCCTGCTGTCCTTCTGGGAATTACACTGAGTTTGTGTTGAATCTATACATTAATTGGGGGAGGATTGACATTTTAATGATAATGCATTTTTCCACGCCTGTGAAATTGTTTGTGTTTATATAGGTCAAATTAAATTTTCTCAGTAATATTTTATAGTTTTTTAAATATGGGTTTCCTTTTTTTTTTTTTTTTTTTGAGACAGAGAGTCACTGTTGCCCAGGCTAGAGTGCAGAGGCGCAATCTTAGCTCACTGCAACCTCTGCCTCCTGGGTTCAAATTATTCTCCTGCTTCAGCCTCCTGAGTAGCTGGGATTATAGGCATGAGACACCATACCCAGCTAACTTTTTTATTTTTAGTAGAAATGGAGTTTCATTATGTTGGCCAGACTGGTCTTGAACTGACCTCAAGTGATCCTCCTAGCTTACCTTCCCAAAGTGCTGGGATTATAGGTGTGAGCCACTACACCCAGGCTTGGTCTTTCCATATTTTATCTGATTCATCTGTATCTCATTTTTTAAATGAAGTTATAAATGATATTTTTTAAAATTTCAAGTTGTTTATTGCTAGTATATAGGAATACAGCTGATTTTTGTATGTTAATTTTTGTATCCTCCAGCCTTGCTAAACTTACTTATTATTAGTTCTAGTAGCTTTTTTGGTATATTTGATCAGATTTTATACATACGATGATTATCAAATCTTTTCATTCTCAAACTACTGTTTTACTGAAGACAGGAAATCTTTTAGACTTGGGGCAAAACAGTCTCTGTTGCAGCTAATCAACTCTGCCATTGTAGTAGGAGAGCAGCTGGGGAGAATACATATATTAATGAACACAGCTGTGTTCCAATAAAACTTTAGTTACAGAAACAAGAAGCTGACCCACAGGTTGTAGTTTATCTGCTCCTATTATGTGATCATGATTGTGAATAAAGACAGTTTTACTTCTTTTTTCCAACCTGGATACCTTTTATTTCTTTTTCTTGTCTGACAAAGCATTCAGTGTGTCATTGTGATACACATTAGCTGTAGGTTTATCATAGATGCTTTGTGTCATGCTGACGAAGTTCATTTGTATTCTTAGGTTGCTGAGAAGGGTTTTTTTTTTTTTAATCAAGAATGAAATTGAATTTTATCAAATGCCTTTATCTACTGAGATAATCATAAGGTTCTCCTGTGTTAGCTTTTTAACGAGTTGAATAACTAATATTTTAATGTTAAACCAATCTTGCATTTTAGAATAAACCCCATTTGCTTAGGATATAGGCTTTTTAAAAATAATATATCACTGGCACCAGACACGGTGGCTCATGCCTGTAGTTTCAGCACTTTGGGAGGTCAGATAAGGAGGATTGCTTGAGGCTAGAGTTCGAGACCAACCTGGGCAACAAAGTGAGACCCTGTATTTGTATTCAGTTTGCCAAAATTTTGTTTAGAAATTTTTAAAAGACTATTTTAATGTAGTTTTAGGTTCACAGCAACATTGAGAGGTACAGAGATTGTCTGTGTGCTTCCTGTCCCCAGACATGCATAGCCTTTCCCATTATCAGTATTCTTCACTAGAGTGGTACAGTTGATACGATTGATGAACCCAAATGGCACGTCATAATCATCCAAAGTTCATAGTTCATATTAGTGTGCACTCTTGGTGTTGTACAATATGTGGGTTTGGAAAGGGCATATATTCATCATTATAGTATTGTACACATTTTTTTTACTGCTCTAAAATTCCTTTGTGTTTCACCTATCTGCCCTTTCCTGCCCTCCTCAAAACCAGGCAACCACTGATCTTTTCACTGTATCCATAGTTTTGCCTTCTCTAGAATGTCATGTAGTTGAAATCATACAGTGCATACCCTTTGGATTGGCATCTTTCACTTAGTAATATGCATTTATGTTTCCACCATGTCCTCTTATTACCTGATAGCTTATTTTTGTTTAGCATTGAATAATAGTTCATTGTATGACTGTACTAGAGGTTGTTCACTCACCTATTGGAGTATATCTTGATTGCTTCAGAAATTTGTTAAATTTTTTGTGAATGTTCATGAGGGAGTTTTCTTTTTTGTAATATCACTATTTGGTTCAGGGTAATGCTAGCACTATAGAATGAGTTGTGTTGTATTTTTCCTCTTTATTTTTGGGGGGAGAGGTTGTGTAAAATTATATTATGTCTTCTTAAAATGTTTGATAGAATTCATCAGCATAGCTGTCTGGGCTAGGAGTTTTCTCAACTTTATTTTCTTTTTTAGATATTGGGTGATTTGAGTTATCTATTTCTTCTTGATTGAGCTTTGGTAATTTTTATTTTTCAAGGAATATGTCCATTTAATCTAAGTTGTCATGGTTAGTTACATAAAGCTCCACATTATTATCTTGCCATTCTTTTAATATCTCTAGAATGTATAAAAATGTCACATTGGGCCAGGCACGGTGGCTCATGTCTGTAATTCCAGCACTTTGGGAGGCCGAGGGGGGTGTATCATCTGAGGTCAGGAGTTCGAAACCAGCCTGGTCAACATGGTGAGACCCCCCTCATTTCTACTAAAAATGCAAACGTTAACCGGGCTTGGTGGCAGGCACCTGTAATCCCAGCTACACAGGAGGCTGAAGCAGGTTAATCTCTTGAACCCGGGAGGTGGAGGTTGCAGTGAGCTGAGATTGTGCCACTGCACTCTAGCCTAGGCAACAGAATGAGACTGTATCTCCAAAAAAAAAAAAAAAAAAAGTCACTTTACTTATTTCTGAAATTAGTAATTTGTTCCTTTTCTATTATCAGCCTGGCTAGATAGAGGTTTATCACTTTCATTGACCTCCTCAAAGTGTTTGGTTTTATTGATTTTCCCTATTCTGTTTTATTGGTTTTATCTTCGATGTCATCGTCAGTTTGGCCTGCTATCACCCATAGACTGGATAGCTTATAAACAACAGAAACTGATACCTTACATTCCTGGAGGATGCAAAGTCCAAGATCAAGGTGCCAGAAAATTGAATGTCTGGTGAAGGATTAATTCCTGGTTCCTAGGTTCCCTTTTTTCCCCTGTGTGCTTCATATGACAGAAGGGGTCGGTGAACTCTCTGTGGTCTCAGATAAGGGAACTAATCCCATTCATGAGGGCTTGTAATCCATGAGCTAATTGCCTCCACAAAGCTGCAGTTCCTAATAACATCACTTCTGTGATTAAGTTTCAGCGTATGAGTTTTGGGAGGACACAAATGTTCAGCCCATAGCAGATATTTATTATATTATTTCCTCTGCTTCTTTTGGGTTTAATTTGCTCTCTCTCTCTCTTTTTTTTTCTTTGTAGTTTCTTCTGTTTTACTTTCTTAAGATAGAAGTCAAGGCCATTGATTTGAGAGTCTTTCCAGTATGGACATTCAGCACTAACTTTTTAAGTACATTGTAGCTATAGTCCACAAATTCTGATATGTACTATTTTCATTTTTATTCACTTCAAAATAGTTTCTAATTTCTCTTTGCATTATGTCTTTGACCTAGGGTTATTTAGGTGTATGTTACTTTGTTTCTAAATTTTTGAGTATTTTGATGAGATATTTTGTTAGTGATTTTAATTTGATTCCTTTGTGGTCAGGGATCATACTTTCTATGACTTAAATCCTTTGACTTAATTCTTTTATGAAGATTTATTGTATAGCCTAGAATATGGTCTGTTTTACTAAGTGTTCCAAGGGTAGTTGAGAAGCATTGTGTTCTTCAAGTCTACTCTCATCTTGCTGATTTTCTACCTCCTTGTTCTATCACATATTGAGTAAGCGATATTGAAATCTCAGACTATACCTGTGAATTTGTCAATTTGTTCTACCAGTTTTTTCCTCATGTATTTCAAAGCTGTTATGTTACTAGGTACATAACCATTTAGGGTTATATGTTCTTGATTAATTGAACATGAAATGATGTTGTTTATAGCTAGTAATATTTTTTTTTGCTGTGAAACCTACTTTGGAATTAATATAACATTCCTGCTTAGCTTTCTTTTGTCAACTGTGTGGTCTATATTTTTCATCCTTTTAATTTGCATCTTTACAGTTAAAATGTGTTTCTTATAGGTAGCATGGAGTAGGATCTTGCGTTTTATACAGTTGGACAATCTGTCTTTTAGGTTTTTAGGCCAGTTTTGTTTATAATGTGATTATTGATATATTAATGGTTAAGTTTATCTGTCATGCTGTTTGATTTTCATTAGTTCCAGCTGTACTTTGTTCCCTTCTTTTCCTGCTTTCTTTTCAATTAGTTATGTAATTTTTATGATTAGTTTTATCTCTCTTTTTGGCTCATTGGCTATAACTCTTCTTTTGCTGTGGTAGTGGTTGCATTACAATTTGTACTGTATGATTTTAACTTATCACAGTTCACCTTCAGGCAGTATTATTTAATACCATATATGGCATAAGAAAATTAGAGTAGTATACTTTCATTTTCTCTCTCCCAGCCAGATTCTTCCTGGATTTGTGGGATTATAGTTTTTATTAAGTTTAGAAAGTTTCTGGCCACTTTATGTTTTTGTTTTTCTCTCTTCCTCCCTCTTTGGGGACTTATATACTATTGTTTAAAATTTTCTCATGGTTCTCTGATGTCTCAAATTTATGAATCTTCTTTTTTGTGATATCTAGTCTGTATTTACTTCCACCCAGTGTTGTTTTCAGTCCTAACTTTCTTTTTCTTTTTCTTTTTTTTTTTTTTGAGACCAAGTCTTGCTGTGTCACCCAGGCTGGAAGTGCAGTGGCTTGATCACCACTCATGACAACCTTTACCTCCCGGGTTCAAGCCATTCTCTTGCCTCAGCCTCCTGAGTACCTGGGATTATAGGTGCCTGTTATGATGCCCACCTAATTTCTTTGCATTTTTCGTAGAGATGGGGTTTCACCATGTAGGCCAGGCTGGTCTCGAACTCCTGATCTTAAATGATCTGCCCACCTCGGCCTCCCAAAGTGCTGGGATTACAGGCATGAGCCACTGTACCTGGCCCAGTCCTAGCATTTTAATTTTAATTCCTACCAGTGCAATTTGCTTTCAAAAAATACCTTCCATACCTCTACTTGAGATTTATTTGAGGACACAATTGACTTACTTATAAACAACTTGATCTTTCTGGTCTTGCTTTATGATTTGGTCTAACTTTCCACTCTTGAGGCAAGGTGTTTTTGGTAACTCTATTCTTTGCCCTGTGAAGTTTTTCCAGTGTCAGTCATAGGAATGGACACTCTTCCTGGTATATTATGTGAGCAACAGGCACTGTTTCTTTTAATTTTTTAAGGATTTTTTCTCTTTGGCCTCAAGTAATTTCCTAGCACACATGTACTGTTCATTACTCTGTTAAATAAATACCCTAGAGGATATTTTTGCAGATCTTCACTGTTCATCTCCTGTACTGCTCTCTTCTTTCCCGTGTTTTGTTTTCTGATTGCTGTCTGTCTTGGTGTTTTTTTTGAGACTCTCGGCTTCATTGTTCCAATTCAGGGAATCTGGTGGACTCTACCTCAATTTAATTTTCTCCTGTTGTCATGGCCTGGAAACTGTCAAGTCAGTTTGCTGGGGTGTTTGTAAATCTTACTTCATTTGTTTCCTGTCTTCCAGGGATCATCATCTTCATTACCTGCAGTCCATGTTATTGAAAATCATTGTATTATGTATTTGATCTTTTTTGTTTTTGTTTCAGGTAAGAAGGTAAATCAGTATCTGCCGCTCCATCGCGGCCAGAAGCAGACTGCAGCAGAGCTTCAGCACATGCCATAGACTAGCGAGAATGCTTTTCTACTCCCTTTACTTAACTGCTTCCTTCTCACCCTTCATTACTCAGTGTAGCCATCTATTCCCCAGGGAAATCTACCTCAGCCCAGTATAGATCAAATTCTATGTTATCATAGAACTGTTTTCTTGTAGCATCTCTCTGAATTTGTAATTTCACTTTTATAGTATTTGTTCTTCACTACAGCTAAAGCTAAACAAGAACAGAGTTACTGTTTGTTTTATCTGCAGAGCTCGGTAGAATGTCTTCCACACGGTAGGAACTCAGTGCATGTTTTTTTGGCGTATGGATGGGTGAATGTTAAAATGCACAGGACTTTATATCCAAAAAGTATTCATATATTTTACTTCCACCTTGTTTCCCCCCGATGCAGGTTCTACTAGCCTATCAAAAATCCAGGATGCAGTTCTTTCAGATGAACACTTATTAGAACTTAAAAATAATCACCGCGAACAACTTACAGTAGAAATTGAAAACATGGAAAATATGATTCATGTACTACAAAAGAAGCTGTCTGAAACAAAAGAAACACAATTACAGTTAGAGCATGAAAAAGATGAATGGGAGCAAGAACTTTCTGCTTTGAGGTATGACATTCTAGTTTTAAAGAATGTTTTAACTATTTATACTAAAGATACATGTGAGAATTATTGTGATTGCTGACTTTCTGGGCTTTAATGGGAGAAAACGTCTTGGTCTTGTGGATTATGAAAATCTTAGAGATAATATAACAAATTCTTAACTGTGATTCTTCTAATAATTGCGTATTCTTTTAAATCATAATTTTAAGACTATATAGAAGTCTGCCATATAGAAATCTCTTCATTTAACAAATTGAATATGGGGTTTTAAATTCTTTTTTTTTCTTTTTTTTGAGACGGAGTCTTGCTCTGTCGCCCAGGCTGGAGTGCAGTGGCCAGATCTCAGCTCACTGCAAGCTCTGCCTCCCGGGTTTATGCCATTCTCCTGCCTCAGCCTCCCGAGTAGCTGGGACTACAGGCACCCGCCATCTCTCCTGGCTAGTTTTTTTTTTTTTTGTATTTTTTAGTAGAGACGGGGTTTCATCGTGTTAGCCAGGAAGATCTCAATCTCCTGACCTTGTGATCCGCCCATCTCAGCCTCCCAAAGTGCTGGGATTACAGGCTTGAGCCACCGCGCCCGGCTAAATTCTTTTGTATTAGAATTAATGCTGCAAGGAACATCTTTCAGTATTACTATTATTGTTATCATTAGACACTTATTAGACACTATTATTAGACATTATTACTAGACAGGGTTTTGCTCCATCACTGAGGCTAGAGTGCAGTAGTGCAATCATAGCTCATTGCAGCTTTGAACTTTTGAGCTCAACAGATCCTCTCGCCTCAATTTCCTAAGTAGCTAGGACTATAGGCACATACCCCCCATGCCTGGCTAACTTTTTAAATTTTTCATTGGGACAAGGTCTCACTATGTTGCCCAGAATGACCTCCAATTACTGACCTCCAACAATCCTTCTGCCTGAGCCTCCCAAAGCATTGGAATTACAGGTGTGAGCCATTGCACACAGCCCAGAACATCTTTTATATAAATAATTTTCTACATTTCTAATTATTTACTTTGAATAAATCTTTAATATAATATAGAATTTTTTGGTTAAAATATAAAAAGTTTTAAAAAAAGGCCTTGGATCAATATTTCTAAATTGTCCTCAAGAATATTTGTATTTAATGCATGCTGGGCTTAATACCTAGGTGATGGGTTGGTAGGTGCAGCGAACCACCATGGCACATGTTTACCTATGAAACAAATCTGCACATTCTGCACATGTACTCTGGAAATTAAAATTTTAAAAAGAATATTTGTATTAATTTACAGTTCAACTAACAGAGCATGAAGTGGCCATTTGTCTCAAACCAGAATACTTCTTTAAAACTTTATACAGTTTTATTCTTTTTTTCTCCCTGTTTAAATTTATTTATTTATATTTCAGTAGCTGTAAGGGTACAAGTGGTATTTGGTTACATGGATGAGTTGTATAGTGGTGAAGTCTGGATTTTAGTGTACCCATCACCAATAGGTAGTTTTTATTGCTCATCTTTCTTCTACCCTTTCTTCTTCTGAGTCTCCAATGTCATTATATCACTCTGTCTACCTTTACATACCCATAGCACAGCTCCCACTTATAAATGAGAACGTGTGGTATTTGTTGTTTCATTCCTGAGTTACTTCACTTAGAATAATGGCCTCTAGCTCCATCCAGTTTGCTGCAAAAAACATTATTTCATTCTTCTTTATGGCTGAGTAGTATTGTAGTATTCTGTGGTAACACACACACACACACACACACACACACACACACATATCACATTTTCTTTATTCCACTCACCAGTTAATGGACACTGGTTGATTACATATCTTTGCATAGTGTGAATTGTGCTGCAGTAAACATACGTATGCAGGTGTCTTTTTGATTTAATGATCTCTTTTGGGTAGATACCTAGAAATGAGAATGCTGGATAGAATGGTAGAATCTACTTTTAGTTCTTTGAGAAACCGCCATAGTGTTTTCCATATATTTTGTACTAATTTGCATTCCTACCAGCAGTGTATAACTCTTCTCTTTTCACCACATCCACACCACTATCTATTGTTTTTGGATTTTTAATAATGGCCATTCTGGCTACAGTGAGATGATATCTTATTATTGTTTTATTTTACATTTCCCTGATGATAAGTGATATTTAGCATGTTTTTATATGCTTGTTCACTATTCGTACATCTTCTTTTGAGAAATGTCTATTCATGTCATGTGCCCACTTTTTAATGGAATTATTTGTATTTTTCCTGCTGATTTGTTTGAATTTCTTGTAGATTATGGATATTTGTCCTTTGTTAGATTCATAATTTGCAAATATTTTTCCCATTCTGTAGGTTGTTGGTTTACTCTGATGGATTATTTCTTTTGCTGTGCTGAAGCTTTTTTGTTTAATTAGGCCGTATTTATTTATTTATTTTAATTTTTGTTACATTTGCTTTTAGGGTCTTCATCATAAATTCTTTGCCTAGGCCAGTGTTTTCAGGTCTTAAGTTTAGGCCTTTAATCCATCTTGAATTAATTTTTGTATATGGTTAGAGATAGAGATCTAGTTTCATTCTTCTACATGTGGCTTTTTCCCAGCACCATTTATTAAATAATGTGTACTTTCTCCAGTGTATGTTTTTGTATCCTGTCTCAAAGATCATTTGCTTGTAAGTGACTTTATTTCTGGCTTGTCTATTCTGTTCCATTGATCTATGTATCTACTTTTATACTAGTACCATGTTGTTTTTGTTACTGCAGCCTTAGAGTATAATTTGAAATAAGGTAATGTGATGCCAACATATTTGTTCCTTTTGCTTGATATGTCTATTGCTATTCAGGCTCTTTTGTGGTTCTACATAAATGTCAGCACTTTTTAATAATTCTATGAAGAATGACATTGGTATTTTGATAGGAATTGTATCAAACCTGTAGACTGTTTTGGGCACTATGGTCACTTTCACAATATCAGTTCTTTCAATCCATGAACATAGGATGTATTTTCATTTGTGTCATCTATTATTTTCTTCAGTGGTGTTTTCCAGTTATCTTTATATAGATCACTCATCTCCTTCATTAAGTATATTCCTAGGTGTTTTACAGTTTTGCAGCCATTGTAAAAGGGTTTGGGTTATTCATATGACTCTCAGCTTTGTTGTAGTTGGTGTATAGTGGTGATACTGATTGGTATTCATTTATTTTGTAGCCTCAGACTTTACTGAATTCATTTATCAAATCTAGGAGTGTTTTGTAGGAGTCTTTAGAGTTTTCTAAGTATAAGAGCATCATTGGCGATGAGATAGTTTGACTTTCTCTTTTCCAATTTGGATGCCCTTTATTTCTCTTGCCCAGTTTCTCTGCCTAAGACTTCTCAGTTTTGTTCTTATTATTCATGAAATGAAAAGTAAAATGGAAAGTGATTAATTTGTTTCACATCTATCATACACAGATAAAATTAATTAAAAGTATTATGTTAAAAACACATGTTATTCTTCATTGTTTAAATACTAGACCATGCCTTGTTCCAAAAGGAATTTCTAAGTTGTCGATAAAACACATAGGAATCAAGAATATAAGTGGAAAGTTTTTCCAGAAAATAAACATAAAAAGTATGGGTTAACATGGGTTCCCAATCCCCAGGACAAGGACTAATACCAGTCCCTGGCCTGTTAGGAATTGGACCACACAGCAGAAGGTTAGTGGCAGGTGAGCAAGTGAAGCTTTATCTATGTTTTCAGCCACTCCCCATCACTTGCGTTACTGCCTGACCGCTCCTTCTGTCAGATCAGCGGTGGCAATAGATTGTCAAGAAGTGTGAACTGAACCCTGTAGTAAGCTGCTCATGCAGGGGATCTAGGTTGTGCACTCCTTATGAGAATCTAATGCCTGATGATCTGTCACTGTCTCCTGTCACTCCCAGATGGGACCATGTAGTTGCAGGAAAACAAGCTCAGGGCTCCCACTGATTCTACATTATGGTGAGTTATATAATTATTTCATTATATATTACAATGAGTAATAATAGAAATAAAGGGCACAATAAATGTAACATACTTGAATCATCCTGGAACCATCCCCCCACCTCAGGTCCGAGGAAAAATTATCTTCCACAGAGCCAGTCCCTGGTGCCAACATGGTTGGGGACAGCTGAATTAACAGATGTGAGACCCCTTTGCCTTGTCTTGGATTAATTGGCAGATATACATTCTGTGAATGACATCTGATGGTACCATCTTGCCCTGTAAATCATTTTAGGGACACCTGCAATATTTCATGAAAATAAAATTTCTTCTAGTGAACTTATAAACTTGTTTAAGTAGTATGTTCTTTTTAATTAGTTAATTTGAAATGATCTGTCATAATTGAGATGTTCCTGTGGCTGTGTGAAAAAGAGATAATTTTCAACTTGTAAATTAACCCAATAATTTCTAATATCATTTTTCATAATATTTATTGGTGTTACTAGTAACAGAAACTCACCAATTAGCAAGATGTTCTTTCCTCACTACCTTTCAAGTATTTGTCCCTTGGAAGAGATTGAAGGAAGAAATTAAAATCATGAGAACTGGAAAGAAAAAATAGTCAAGAACACAGAAATTTTATTTGTATAATAAACCTATGCAGGAAGAGCCACATCACAAAATAAACTTTCTTGTTTTCTAATAAAACAAATTTGAATGTAACTATATTTAACTGTATAGATTGACTTTAAAACGAGAAGAAGAAAAGAGAAAGGATGCTGATATGTTGTATAAAAACGGTAGTGAAGAGTTAGAAAGAAAAGAAGAGGAATATAGGAAAGCTGTTGAAATGAACCAACAACTGAAACGGACTCTGAAAATACGAGCCATGGAATTGGGGACAGTAAGAAAGAATTTGGATCAGGTAAATTTCTGATGAAAACTTTATATTTCATCAATATTACTTATATTCCTTTGATTTAATGTAGTATGGTATTTAGGTGTGAACACACCAAAGCTGTTAACTAATTTTTAAAATGAACTATGGCGTTTATAGTTACAATTATTTTATTGTAAACCTTGGCATCTCAGTCTGTGTTTTCAGAATAAAAAAATGGAGGATAAGTTGAGTTTAATCACTTAGTTTAATCACTAACCTAAATGCTCATTTATGGATTTTTATGTTAAGATACAGGCTAAATAGCTTTGAAACTAAAATGTGTTAAATGTTTTGAAGGAAATTTTATTACACAATACTGTATCTTTATATAGGTAAGAACAGTTTTTCCTCTTAGAGAAATTTAGCTCTCACATATGCAATTAAAATTTGAATGATTCTTGCGGGTTAAACATTTTTGTGTTTTAATAGGCTACTTTCTTTTAACAGTTTTATAAAAGAGTTTCTGCTCTTTTAGACTTTCTCGGTCCTATTAAACCAAAAATGTATCTCTAGGTTGTGCAGGACTGAAATGATACCCAGAAGCAACTTTCTGAAGAACAGAATGCTACAATATTATTAAACAAGATTCTGATTAACAAACCAAAGCAGATAGAAGTAGCTGAAAAGAAAATGAATTCTGAGATATTTTCTTAGCCATTTTCAAATGTTTTTATATGTGTATATATTTGAAAAACCAACTCTATGTATTTTGGAAAGTATAAAGGATTTTTAAATCTATATATGCACACACATGCATATGTATGTGTATATATGTATACATATATACATACATACATATGCGTGTGTGAATATATATATTCTATATATTCTTTATCATTTATCTATACATGTATATATAAGATAAAGCTATGCTCTTAATTCAACTCCATTTGTCTGCAGCAGTTGAATAGTGACATTTACAATGGCCTCAATCCAAAGGAGAAGCATTTGATATTTTTCATAAGAATTGATGATCTTTATAATTTCAAAAATAAGTTTTACTACTAACAACAGATTTTTTAGTTTTTGAATACTAGTTCGTCTTCTTAACATACTAATGGAGAGGTCAGTTTATTCATAAAAGGAAAGTTTTTTCAGAAAAAGTTTATACAGAAAGTTTATTCAGAAAAGTCAGTTTATTCAGAAAAAGGAAATTAAAGAACTTTGAGAAATTGCTTCTCTCCAAATATATGCATAGCTAAGGCTCTTACAGTGGTGTAGTTTATAGATTATAGGTGGTTATCAAGAGTATACAACCAATTTTTAAAATATAGTCAAATGTATTAATCTTATATTTTATGCCTCTGGGTTTTTTGTAATCCGGAGAAAGGCTTTTCCAAATCTGATATTCTTAAAAATCCTCTAGTGATTTATTTTTCATGGTCTTTAAATAGATTAACTTTTGGGAATTTACACTCTCTTAGGTTTGAAGTTTTGTCCAACGTTTTTTCCAGTTAAATATTCACCATGGGAATTATTTCATTATACAGATATACAGGTTACTCTTTAATTTCAGAAGAAATTATAACGTGTCATTCTATTGAGCACTAACTAAAAGTTTCCTTTGTTTACTTAGATTTCTCTTAGCCATAAGAAAGAAAAAGATCTCTTGCATGAAAATAGCATGTTGCAGGAAGAAATTGCCGTGCTAAGACTGGAACTGGATATAGTAAAACATCAGAATCAGCTAAAGGAAAAGAAGTATTTTGAGGACATTGAAAGTGTGAAAGAAGAGCATGATAATCTTCTAAAGGCTATAAAATTGAATGAGGAAGCAAAAACAGTATTTCAGTACAACGGACAGCTTAACATCTTGACAACTGAGAATAAAATGCTCAGTTCTGAGCTGAAGAATGTAAAATACATCAAGGAATGACTGGACACAGAAATTCAATCATTTCATGGTAGACTGGTTGCTGCTCTCCATGATTGTGACCAAAGTCAGATAGCAGAAAGAGACCTCTTTCCAGAGAACAAGACATGAATGGGTTTATTTATAGGAGACAGTGAATTTTCATATGTCTAACCTAAAAGTTAACAGCGAGATTCTTTCTGAACAGCCCTCTAATGCTGACAGTAAAATTAACAGCCTGAAAATTAAGCTCCATCACACAAGATAAACTCTGAGAGAAAAGATGGGGCAGACTGCCATGTTTCCTGTTTGGGCAACTTAGCCATTCCAGCCTGCTGGCTTTGTAGAGTGCAAACTGACCAGGGGCAGAAGAGATCCCGCAGCACAGCACAGCACAGCTGCTTTGCCAAATCATGGCCAGACTGCTTCTGTAAGCAGGCTGCTGATGCTCTTCCTCCTCACTGGACAGGACCTTCCAACTGGGTCCTCCAGCTACCCCCACCAGTATTCCCCAACCAACAGAGATTTGAAACCCCCCCTGGGACAGAGTTCCCAGAGGAGAGGGGCAGCCACCACCTTTGATGTTTGGGGGACTAGCTGTTCTGGCCTGCAGACTTTGGAGAGTCCAAGCTGACTGGGGTGCAAGTGGTACCCCAGCACAGCACAGCCACCCTACAGAAACATGGCCAGACTCTTTTTTAAGTCAGTCCCTGACCACGTTTCTCATCACTGGTTGGAGCCTTTCAACCAGGGTCTCCTGCTACCTTCACTGCTATTCTCTGGTTGACAGAGGTTTCAGGCCCCCTGGGTCAGAGCTCCCAGGGGGAGGACCAGTCTGTCATCTTTGCTGTTTGGGTGACTTAGCCATTTCAGCCTTAGGGCTTCAGAGTGTCTGAGGTGACCAGGGGTTGAAGTGAACCCCCAGCACAGCACAGCTGCTCTGCAAAAATGTGGCCAAACATCTTTTTTTTTTTTTTTGAGAGGGAGTCTCGCTCTGTTGCCCAGGCTGGAGTGCAGTGGCTGGATCTCGACTCACTGCAAGCTCCCAGGTTTATGCCATTCTCCTGCCTCAGCCTCCCGAGTAGCTGGGACTACAGGCGCCCGCCACCTCGCCTGGCTAGTTTTTTTTGTATTTTTTGGTAGAGAAGGGGTTTCACTGTGTTAGCCAGGATGGTCTCGATCTCCTGACCTCGTGATCCGCCCATCTCGGCCTCCCAAAGTGCTGGGATTACAGGCTTGAGCCACTGAGCCCTGCCGCCAAACATCTCTTTTAAGTAAGTTCCTATTCTTGTTCCTCCTGTCTAGGCAAGACTTCTCAACTTGCCTCCAGCCAGCTCCTACAGGTGTGTTCAGATTGGCAACAGGTTCATACCTCAGTGGTACGGAGCTCCCAGAGGAAGGGGCAGGCTGTCATCTTTCCTTTTTTGCAGGTTTCACTGGTGATACCTTCAGGCACTGGAAAATCTGAGGCAACTGGGGGCTGGAATGAACTCCCAGTGTACCACAGCAGCTCTATGGAAAAGTGGCCATACAGTTGTGTGGGTGCCAGTTTCCATATCTCCTTGATGGGCAGGTCCTCCTGGCCTGGGTCTCTAGCCAATCCCCCACTGAAGCTATCAAGCCGGTAGCAACTTGGCAGTTCCCTGGACAGAGCTTCCAGGAGCAACTGAAATCCTCTCTGCCACTGCCTCTGAAGTGGAACTGTCCTTGCTACTCTCAGAATATCAAGGAGCAAAGACTTTAAGTGCTGTATTGACACCTCCAACAAGCTGCAGTTGGCTCAAGGAGCATGCCAGCCCATCTCCCATGGGTCTCACACACCCTCCACTGCTCATCACCAGACAGGGAACCCTGACTTGGCCCACAGCACAGACCCTCCATCCTGGCTGATTGTACTTAGTGATTGCTAACTCACATCTCTGGGGTGGAGCCCCCAGGAGACAAGCAAAGTGGTGGAGCAGCAAGACAGCTCATGTGGAGCCCGGAGGGCAGGGGCAGCTATCTAAGCTCCACTTGCTCTTGTGAGACACTTTACCCCAGCACTTTAGGAGTGCTGAGGTCAGACCAACTGCATCTCATGTGCAAGATTGCCCAGTAGAGATCAGGTCTGAGAGTTCCCTTCTTAAAAAAGGGGACTTGCTTAAAAAAGAAGTAGAACAGCTTTGCTGTGCTGGGTCTTTACTTTTGAGAGAGTTCTCCTCTCAGACCTGATCTCTGCTGGGCAATCTTGCACATGAGATGGGACTGGTCTGACCTCAGCACTCCTTAGTCTGCTTGCCTCTCCCAGGGCCCCAGCCTGGCCACACTTGCTTACAGGACACTCTCGGGTGCCCACACCATAGCTTCTGTGCCAGTGGACTGTGCTTGACCAGTGGAGAGCTGCAGCAATGTGGCCCCTACAGGCATGCACCAGCCTGCACATTGCCTCTCCATACTGCAGCTCTTTATATGGAAACTTCCTACATCACTTTGCTGGTGTGTGTCTACACAGGTGGGTTTTGCTGTCCTTGCCCTACCAGCACATGGGAGTGCAGCCACACACCCCAAATGCACGCCAACTGCCATTGAAGATGGAGCTATGGTGGGCACAGAGCCAAAAATCCCCACCTCCACCAGCACCTTGCCCTTGAGCTAATGCTGCACAGAGAAAAAGGGACCCTCTTATACCCTGAGCGACCACTGTTGCTCGAGGGGCACAGAGAAGGCACCCAGACCTGCACTTGCCAGCACCCCACCCCAAACCAATACCTCCTCCAGTGTAACAGCACACACTGTCAGCCGGGCCCCCTTGGCCCCCACCCCAGCTGTCTCGCCTCCACCACTAGGTGAATGTCCGCAGGGAGGCAGGCACTTTTGCATCTGCTAGCACTCTGCTATAGCTGCTGCACTTTGGTCCTCCAGTACGGTGGACTCCAAACCTGGAGGAGCCAGGGAACAAAGATGGGGCTCAATGCAAGTTCCCCATAGTTAAAGCACATAGTCCAGGAATTGGGAGCTGAACGTTGGCCCCCTAAAATCCTCCAGAAACAAAGCCAATTGGCTGAATCCTCCTTACACCACAAACTCTCAAAGTCATCAAATACGATAAAAAAAAAAGTATCCTGCCCAAAGGTCAGCAACCTCAAAGGTTGAAGGTGGGGTAAGCCCATAAAGATGAGAAAGAATCCATGCAAGAATACTGAAAACTCAAAAAGTCAGCATGCCTTCTTTCCTCCAAATGACTGCATCAACTCTCCAGCAAGTGTTCAGAACTGGGCTGAGGCTGAGATGTCTGAAATGATACAAGTAGAATTCAGAATATGGGTAGGAACAAAGTTCACTGAGTGAAAGAAGTATGCTGTAATCCAATGCAAGGAAGCTAAAAATCATTGTAAAACATTGCAGGAGCTAACAGACAAAATAGCCAGTATAAAGAAGAACATAACTGACCCGATAGAGTTGAAAAGCACACTACAAGAATTTTCATAATGCAGTCACATGGTGATTGTGTGTGATTACATTATGAAAATTCTTGTAGCTTGTGTATGGGCACTCGAGAGTGCCCTGTAAGAAGGTGTGGCCAGGCTGGGACCCTGGGAGAGGCAAGCAGACTAAGGAGTGCTGAGGTCAGACCAGTCCCATCTCATGTGCAAGTGTAGGTTTCACTACAACCTCAGGGGAAATGTACTTGTAGTGAAATGCATGGTAAAAACATGGCATTGTCTCATCTTATAATGTTTTCATCTTTTGAGGTCCTGAGGATTTTCTGTAAAAACGAAATTCTTGATTTTTAGATATCTGTTCTGCCTTACAGCTCTTCCTGCATGTTAGGCTCTAGAAGCTGCATGCTTCCTTGGCCCTGTTTCTTAAAAGGCTCCATTCTAAAGCCAGTAAGCCAATTTTTAAAAATCTTTAAGGAAGTCACATTTAAGGGTGTCTGCTTTCCATGGCCATCTTAACTAAACTTTTATAGCATTTTTTTTTTTGCTTGAGTAAAATATAAATCCTCCATTTTGTTTCACTTAAGAGTCATACCTTTAAACATGCACATTTGGAGTTGTCTAACGGATAATTGTTTACAGCAGGGAACAGGTAATCAAAAGACTAATGATCTAAAGTGGAGAAGAAAAACTGGCAAATGAAAAATCTTATGAATCCCTAAGATCTACTTCTGTGTCTGTATGTCTAAATATTTATATGACATATGTATATAATGTTTGAGTATCAAAAGTATATAAAAGGACCCTAATTGGCTTTTTAAAATGTTCTTAAATATTTTATCAGAAAATTAGAAACTTATTCCCAAATGCTTTTTCAAGTTCATGTGACTTAAGTAGCTTTTTAACCAATGAGTTGGCTTTAAATTGATTGGTATAAAGAAAATTCAAAACGTCTTCACAATTGTCAGCATACATTATTGTTTAGATGTATTGGTCAAGTGGTTTTTTCTTTTTTCTTTTTTTAAATTTTCTGGTCAAGTGGTTTTATATTCATCTCTGCTAGCTACTTTAAGATGTCAAAATTTGGCACAAAGGTTATAAATTATAAACCCAGCATAAAACAATGAATTTTGTTTATGTAATTTTTGATAAATAAGACATTTAATATTGTTGATTTAATGGAAACAGCTCAATCCAGAGTTATCAGTAAGAAAAACCTATTAATAATAAATTAGGTAATATGTAATAGAATAAAAGCTTATAAATGAACTTGTCATATAAGTTGAATCTTAATGTTGTATCAAATAATAGATATTAAATACTTGGGTCATTATCAATTTTTAAATTACATTATTAGAAACATTTTCCAAATAAATATAAGGTGGTTCTCACCGGCCAGGCATGGTGGCTCACACCTCTAATTCCAGCACTTTGGGAGGCAGATCACAAGGTCAGGAGTTTGAGACCAGCCTGACCAACATGGTGAAACCTCATCTCTACTAAAAATACAAAAATTAGCTGGGCGTGGTGGTGCATGCCTGTAATCCCAGGTATTCAGGAGGCTGAGGCAGGAGAATTGCTTGAACCCAGGAGGCAGATGTTGCAGTGAGCCGAGATCGTGCCATTGCACCCCCTGCTGGGGGACAGAGCAAACCACTGTCTCAAAAAAAAAAAAAAAAAAAAACACAAACCAAAGATGATTCACACCTATAAAATGCTGATGTGACAATTAAAGATGTCCAGCCTCCTAGGTTTTCACAAAAAATTATTATAAAAAATCAAAATTTTAATTAATATGTGATTTTACGAATAAAGTGTGCCAAAATAATTATTCCAATGAAAAAGGAAAAACTGTAAGAAAAAAATGAAATGAAGAAATGATAAGAAATAAAATGAAAATAATTGTTGTCCAATTCAAAGTTTATTAAAATATTTCTTATATAACAAGATAAAGGAAAACCTTCAGTAAGAGAGAGATTTAAAGAAAGTTAAATTATAAAGAGGTATTTTTGGTAACAAAAATTAAAAGGAAAATAATTTTGTGTAAGAAAGAGTCTTGTGTGATAGCTTTTTATCCTAAAATGAAATGACTAGTTATTTAAGAAAGAGTATGTTTAGGGCAAAACAGAAAGTCCAAGTGTGTTATAATTGGTCTGTGTAATAAGCTTCATTAAAAAGAGAATTTATTTTAAAATTTTGTATGAGATTCTGTTGGCTAGAATGGAAAGGAAATTATTCATAATAGCCTTTCTAAAAAATTGGACTTTGATTTTTTTGTTGTTATACTTTAAGTTCTGGGATACATGTGCAGAACCTGCAGGTTTGTTACGTAGGTATACAAGTGCCATGGTGGTTTGCTGGACCCATCAACCTGTCATCTACATTAGGTATTTCTCCTAATGCTGTCCCTCCCCAACCCCCATCCCACGAGATGCCCCAGTTTGTGATGTTCCCTTCCCTATGTCCATGTGTTCTCATTGTTCAACTCCCACTTATGAGTGAGAACATGCAGTGTTTGGTTTTCTGTTCCTGTATTAATTTGCTGAGAATGATGGTTTCCAGCTTCATCCATGTCACTGCAAAGGACATGAACTCATCCTTTTTTTATGACTGCATAGTATTCCATGGTGTATATGTGCCACATTTTCTTTATTTAGTCTGTCATTGATGGGCATTTGGGTTGGTTCCAAGTCTTTGTTATTGTGAACAGTGCTGCAATAAACATATTGTACTTGTGTGTTTATAGTAGAATGATTTATGATTTTTGGGGTATGTACCCAGTAATGGGATTGCTGGGTCAAATGGTATTTCTGGTTCTAGATCCTTGAGGAGTCGCCACACTATCTTCCACAATGGTTGAACTAATTTACACTCCCACCAACAGTATAAAAGCATTTCTATTTCTCCACATCCTCTCCAGCATCTGTTGTTTTCTGACTTTTTAATGGTCGCCATTCTAACTGGTGTGAGATGGTATCTCATTGTGGTTTTGATTTTGCATTTTTCTAATGACAAATGATGATGAGCTTTTTTACATGTGTTCTTTGGCCACATAAATGTCTTCTTTTGAGAAGTGTCTGTTTATATCCTTCACCCACTTACTGATGTTCTTTTTTATTGTAAATTTGTTTAAGTTCTTTGTAAATTCTGCATATTAGCCCTTTGTCAGATGGATAAATTGCAAAACTTTTCTCCCATTCTGTAGGTTGCCTGTTCACTCTGATAGTTTCTTTTGCTTTGCAGAAGCTTTTTAGTTGAGTTAGATCTCATTTGTAAATTTTGGCTTTTGTTACCATTGCTTTTGGTGTTTTAGTCATGAAGTCTTTGCCTATGCCTGTGTCCTGAATGGTATTGCCTAGGTTTTCTTCTAGAGTTTTTATGGTTTTAGGTCTTATTAAGTCTTTAATCTGTCTTGAGTTAAGTTTTGTCTAAGGTGTAAGGAAGGAGTCCAGTTTCAGTTTTCTGCATATGATTAGCCAGTTTCCCCAGCACCATTTACTAAACAGGAAATCCTTTCCCCATTGCCTGTTTTTGTCAGATTTTTCAACAATCAGATGATTTGTAGGTGTTTGGCATTATTTCTGAGGCCTCTGTTCTGTTCCATTGGTCTATATATCTATTTTGGTACCAGTACCATGGTGTTTTTGTTACCGTAACCTTGTAGTATAGTTTGAAGTCAGGTAGCATGATGTCTTCAGCTTTGTTCTTTTTACTTAGGATTCTCTTGGCTATACCAGCTAGTTTTTGATTTCATATGAAATTTAAAGTGGTTTTTGTAATTCTGTGAAGAAAGTCAATGGTAGCTTGTTCGGGATAGCATTGAATTTATAAATTACTTTGGGCAGTATTGTCATTTTCATGATATTGATTCTTTACATCCATGAACATGAAATCTTTTTCCATTTGTTTGTGTCCTCTTTTATTTCCTTGAGCAGTGGGTTGTAGTTCTTCTTGAAGAAATCCTTCTCATTATTTGTAAGTTGTAATCCTAGGTATTTTATTCTCTTTGTAGCAGTTGTGAATGGGAGTTCACTCATGATTTGGCTCTCTGTTTATTATTGGTATATAGGAATGCTTGTGATTTTCGCACATTGATTTTGTATCCTGAGACTTTGTTGAAGTTGCTTATCAGCTTAAGGAGATATTGGGCTGAGATGATGGGGTTTTCTAAATATACAATCATGTCATCTGCAAACAGAGACAATTTTACATCTTTTCTTCGTATTTGAATACCCTTTATTTCTTTCTCTTGAATGATTGCCCTAGCCAGGGCTTCCAATACTATGTTGAATAGGAGTGGTGAGCGAGGACATCCTTCTCTTGTGTTGGTTTTCAAAAGGAATGCTTCTAGCTTTTGCCTATTTAGTATGATACTGGCTGTGGGTTTGTTATAGATAGCTCTTATTATTTTCAGATAGCTTTATTGAGAGTTTTTAGCATGAAGTGATGTTGAAATTTATTGCAGGCCTTTTCTGCATCTAATGAGAAAATTATGTGGTTTTTGTCATTAGTTCTGTTTATGAGATGGATTACATTTGTTGATTTACGTATGTTGAACTAGCCTTGCATATCAGGGATGAAGCCAACTTGATCGTGATGGATAAGCTTTTTGATGTGATGCTGGATTCGGTTTGCCAGTATTTTTTTGAGGATTTTCACATTGATGTTCATCAGGGATATTGGCCTGAGATTCTTTTTTTGTTGTGTCTCTGCCAGGTTTTGGTATCACGATAATGCTGGCCTCATAAAATGAGTTAGGTAGGAATATTTCTTTTTCTATTGTTTGGAATAATTTCAGAAGGAATGATACCAGTTCCTCTTTGTACGTCTGGTAGAATTCAGGTGTGAATCTGCTTGGTCCTGGGCTTTTTTGGTTAGAGGCTGTTAATTACTACCTCAATTTTAGAACTTGTTATTGGTCTATTCAGGGATTCAAAATCTTCCTGGTTTAGTCTTGGGAGGCTGTACGTGTGCAGCTTTTGGTGTTGCTTTTCTGCAACTGCCATTTGCCATTGATGATAATTCTTCACTTCCTCTGGGAGTGTAAGAGGGAGAGGATGCAGTCAGAATTTTTTTTTAATTAAAAAAATAAGTAGGAGGGTGGAGCAATATGGCCGAATATGAACAGCTCATCTCCAAATCCCAGCGCAAATGACAGAAGATGGGTGATTTCTGAATTTTCAACTGAGGTACCATGTTCATCTCACTAGGGAGTGTCAGACAATGGGTGCTGGTCAGCTGCTGCAGCCTGACCAGCAAGAGCTGAAGCAGGGTGAGGCATCGCCTCACCTGGGAAGCGCAAGGGGGAAGGGAATCCCTTTTCCTAGCCAGAGAAACGGAGACACACAACACCTGGAAAATCGGGTAACTCCCACCCCAATACTGCACTTTACCAAGGGTCTTAGCAAAGGGCACACCAGGATATTATATCCCACATCTGGCCAGGAGGGTCCCATGCCCACAGAGCCTCCCTCATTGCTAGCACAGCAGTCTGTGATCTAACTGCAAGGCAGCAGCCAGGCTGGGGGAGGGGTGCCCACCATTGCTGAGGCTTAGTAGGTAAACAAAGCCGCTGGGAAGCTTGAACTGGGTGGAGCCCACAGCAGCTCAAGGAGGCCTGCCTGTCTCTGTAGACTCCACCTTTGGGGACAGGGCACAGCTAAACAAAAGGCAGCAGAAACCTCTGCAGATGGAAACGACCCTGTCTGACAACTTTGAAGAGAGCAGTGGGTCTCCCAACACGGAGGTTGAGATCTGAGAATGGACAGACTGCCTACTCAAGTGGGTCCCTGACCTCTGAGTAGCCTAACTGGGAGACATCTCCCACTAGGTGCAGACTGACACCATATACCTCACATGGCAGGGTACACCCCTGAGACGAAGCTTCCAGAGCAAGAATCAGACAGGTACACTCGCTGTTCAGCAATATTCTATCTTCTGCAGCCTCTGCTGCTGATACCCAGGCAAACAGCATCTGGAGTGAACCTCAAGCAATCTCTGACAGACCTACAGCTGAGGGTCCTGACTGTTAGAAGGAAAACTAACAAACAGGAAGGTCACCCACACTAAAACCCCATCAGTACGTCACCACCACCAATACCAAAGGCAGATAAAACCACAAAGATGGGGAAAAAGCAGGGCAGAAAAGCTGGAAATTCAAAAAATAAGAGCACATCTCCCCCTCCAAAGAAATGCAGCTCATCGCCAGCAATGGATCAAAGCTGGATGGAGAATGACTTTGATGAGTTGAGAGAAGAAGACTTCAGTCCATCAAACTTCTTAGAGCTAAAGGAGGAATTATATGCCCAGCACAAAGAAACTAAAAATTTGAAAAAAGAATGGAAGAATGGAGAGCTAGAATAATCAATGCAGAGAAGGCCATATACGAACTGACAGAGGTAAAAACCATGACACGAGAAATACGTGACAAATGCACAAGCTGCAGTAACTAACTCGATCAACTAGAAGAAAGAGTATCAGCGATTGAGGATCAAATGAAAGAAAAGAAGTGAGAAGTCTAAAGAAAAAAGAGGAAAAAGAAATGAACAAAGTCTGCAAGAAGTATGGGATTATGTGAAAAAACCAAATCTACGTCTGATTGGGGTGCCTGAAAGTGAGGGGGAAAATGGAACCAAGTTGGAAAACACTCTTCAGGACATCATCCAGGAGAACTTCTCCAATCTACTAAGGCAAGCCAACATTCAAATTCAGGAAATACAGAGAATGCCACAAAGATACTCCTTGAGAAGAGCAACTTCAAGACACATAATTGTCAGATACACCAAAGTTTAAATGAAGGAAAAATTGTTAAGGACAGCCAGAGAGAAAGGTCGGGTTACCCACAAAGGGAAGCCCATCAGACTAACAGCAGATCTCTCGGCAGAAACTCTCCAAGCCAAAAGAGAGTGGGGGCCAATATTCAACATTCTTAAAGAAAAGAATTTTAAACCCAGAATTTCATATCCAGCCAAACTAAGTTTCATAAGTGAAGGAGAAATAAAATCCTTTATAGACAAGCAAATGGTTAGAGATTATGTCACCACCAGGCCTACCTTACAAAAGACCCTGAAGGAAGCACTAAACATGGAAAGGAGCAACCGGTACCAGCCATTGCAAAAACATGCCAAAATGTAAAGACCATCAATGCTGAGAAGAAACTGCATCAACTAACGAGCAAAATAACCAGTTAATATCATAATGACAGGATCGAGCTCACACATAGCAATATTAACCTTAAATGTAAATGGACCAAATGGTCCAATTAAAAGACACAGACTGGCAAGTTGGATAAAGAGTCAAGACGCATCAGTTTGCTGTATTCAGGAGACCCATCTCATATGCAGAGACACACATAGGCTCAAAATAAAGGGTTGGAAGAAAATCTACCAAGCAAATGGAGAACAGAAAAAAAAAAAAAAAAAAAAAAGCAGAGGTTGCAATCCTAGTCTCTGATAAAACAGACGTTAAACCATCAAAGATCAAAAGAGACAAAGAAGGCCATTACATAATGGTAAAGGGATCAATTCACCAGGAAGAGCTAGCTATCCTAAATATATATGCACCCAATACAGGAGCACCCAGATTCATAAAGCAAGTACTTAGAGACTTACAAAGAGACTTAGACCCCCATACAATAATAATGGGAGTCTTCATCAGCCCACTGTCAACATTAGACAGATCAACGAGACAGAAAGTTAACAAGGATATCCAGGAATTGAACTCATCTCTGCACCAAGCAGACCTAATAGACATCTACAGAACTCTCCACGCCAAGTCACTGTAATATACATTCTTTTCAGCACCACATAGCACTTATTCCAAAATTGACCACATAATTGGAAGTAAAGCACTCCTCAGCAAATGTACAAGAACAGAAATTATAACAAACTGTCTCTCAGACCACAGTGCAATCAAACTAGAACTCAGGACTAAGAAACTCAATCAAAACCGCTCAACTACATGGAAACTGAACAACCTGCTCCTGAACGACTACTGGGTACATAACAAAATGAAGGCAGAAATAAAGATGTTCTTTGAAACCAGTGAGAATAAAGACACAACATATCAGAATCTCTGGGACACATTTAAAGCAGTACGTAGAGGGAAATTTATAGCACTAAATGTCTACAAGAGAAAGCTAGAAAGATCTAAAATTGACACTCTAACGCCACAATTATAAGAACTAGAGAAGCAAGAGCAAACACATTCAAAAGCTGACAGAAGGCAAGAAATAACTAAGATCAGAGCAGAACTGAAGGAGATAGAGACACAAAAAAACCCTCCAAAAAATCAATGAATCCAGGAGTTGGTTTTTGAAAAGATCAACAAAATTGACAGACCACTAGCAAGATAAATAAAGAAGAAAAGAGAGAAGAATCAAATAGATGCAATAAAAAATGATAAAGGGGATATCACCACCGACCCCACAGAAATGCAAACTACCATCAGATAATACTATAAACACCTCTACGCAAATCAACTAGAAAATCTAGAAGAAATGGATAATTTCCTGGACACGTACACTCTCCCAAGACTAAACCAGGAAGAAGTTGAATCCCTGAATAGACCAATAGCAGGCTCTGAAATTGAGGCAATAATTAATAGCCTACCAACCAAAAAAAGTCCAGGACCAGATGGATTCACAGCTGAATTCTACCAGAGGTACAATGAGGAGCTGGTTCCATTCCTTCTGAAACTATTCCAATCATTAGAAAAAGAGGGAATACTCCCTAACTCATTTTATGAAGCCAACATCATCCTGATACCAAAGCCTGGCAGAGACACAACAGAAAAAGAGAATTTTAGACCAATATCCCCAATGAACATCGATGCAAAAATCCTCAATAAAATACTGGCAAACCAAATCCAGCAACACATCAAAAAGCTTATCCACCATGATCAAGTGGGCTTCATCCCTGGGATGCAAGGCTGGTTCAACATATGCAAATCAATAAACGTAATCCAGCATATAAACAGAACCAAAGAGAAAAACCACATGATTATCTCAATAGATGCAGAAAAGGCCTTTGACAAAATTCAACAGCCCTTCATGCTAAAAACTCTCAATAAACTAGGTATTGATGGAACGTATCTCAAAATAGTAAGAGTTATTTATGACAAACCCACAGCTAATATCATACTGAATGGGCAAAACCTGGAAAAATTCCCTTTGAAAACTGGAACAAGGCAGGGATGCCCTCTCTCACCACTCCTATTCAACATAGTGTTGGAAGTTCTGGCTAGGGCAATCAGGCAAGAGAAAGAAATCAAGGGTATTCAGTTAGGAAAAGAAGAAGTCAAATTGTCCCTGTTTGCAGATGACATGTATGTATATTTAGAAAACCCCATCATCTTAGCCCAAAATCTCCTTAAGCTGATAGGCAACTTCAGCAAAATCTCACATTACAAAATCAATGTGAAAAATCACAAGCATTCTTATACACCAGTAACAGACAAACAGCCAAATCATGAATGAACTTCCATTCACAATTGCTTCAAAGAGAATAAAATACCTAGGAATCCAACTTACCAGGGATGTAAAGGACCTCTTCAAGGAGAACTACAAACCACTGCTCAGTGAAATAAAGGAGGACACAAACAAATGGAAGAACATACCATGCTCATGGATAGGAAGAATCAATATCGTGAAAATGGCCATACTGTCCAAGGTTATTTATAGATTCAATGCCATCCCCATCAAGCTACCAATGAGTTTCTTCACAGAATTGGAAAAATCTGCTTTAAAGTTCATATGGAACCAAAAAAGAGCCTGCATTGCCAAGACAATCCTAAGTCAAAAGGACAAAGCTGGAGGCGTCACGCTACCTGACTTCAAACTATACTACAAGGCTACAGTAACCAAAACAGCATGGTACTGGTACCAAAACAGAGATATAGACCAATGGAATAGAACAGAGTCCTCAGAAATAATACCACACATCTACAGCTATCTGATCTTTGACAAACCTCAGAAAAACAAGGAATGGGGAAAGGATTCCCTATTTAATAAATGGTGCTGGGAAAATTGGCTAGCCATAAGTAGAAAGCTGAAACTGGATCCTTTCCTTACTCCTTATAAAAAAATTAATTCAAGATGGATTAGAGACTTAAATGTTAGACCTAATACCATAAAAACCCTAGAAGAAAACCTAGGGAATACCATTCAGGACACAGGCATGGGCAAGGACTTCATGTCTAAAACACCAAAAGCAATGGCAACAAAAGCCAAAATTGACAAATGGGATATGATTAAACTAAAGAGCTTCTGCACAGCAAAAGAAACTACCATCAGAGTGAACAGGCAACCTACAGAATGGGAGAAAACGTTTGCAATCTACTCATCAGACAAAGGGCTAATATCCAGAATCTACAAAGAACTCAAACAAATATACAAGAAAAAAACAAACAACCCCATCAAAAAGTGGGCAAAGGATATGAACAGACATTTCTCAAAAGAAGACATTCATAGAGCCAACAGACACATGAAAAAATGCTCATCATCACTGGCCATCAGAGAAATGCAAATCAAAACCGCAATGAGATACCATCTCACACCAGTTAGAATGGCAATCATTAAAAAGTCAGGAAACAACAGGTGCTGGAGAGGATGTGGAGAAATAGGAACACTTTTACACTGTTGGTGGGATTGCAAACTAGTTCAACCATTAGGGAAAACAGTATGGCGATTCCTCAAGGATCTAGAACTAGAAGTACTATACGACCCAGCCATCTCATTACTGGGTATATACCCAAAGGATTATAAATCATGCTGCTATAAAGACACATGCAGACGTGTGTTTATTGCGGCACTATTCACAATAGCAAAGACTTGGAATCAACCCAAATGTCCATCAGTGACAGACTGGATTAAGAAAATCTGGCACATATACACCATGGAATACTATGCAGCCATAAAAAAGTATGAGTTTGAGTCCTTTGTAGGGACATGGATGCAGCTGGAAACCATCATTCTCAGCAAACTATCACAAGAACAGAAAACCAAAC
>NC_045440.1:48657140-48669326 GCF_002776525.5 Piliocolobus tephrosceles
TGGGAACTGAACAATGAGCTCACTTGGACTCGGGAAGGGGAACATCACACACTGGGGCCTATCATGGGGAGGGGGGAGGGGGGAGGGATTGCACTGGGGAGTTATACCTGATATAAATGATGAATTGATGGGTGCTGACGAGTTGATGGGTGCAGCACACCAACATGGCACATGTATACATATGTAACCTGCACGTTATGCACATGTACCCTAGAACTTAAAGTATAATAATAAAAAAAAAAAAACATATAAAAAAAATAGCAATGATACAAACTTCTTAACACTGAGAGAAATTAGATGACAAATATGAATTTTTAGTATTTACTGAATTTGTGTGATTACATGAAAGAAAATGAATTTAAAGATGTATTTTGTGATTCAGTAAAAATGTCAAGCTTTCTGTCAAGCAGAATTTTAACTTCCACTTCCATCAAGAGAATCTAAATTGGTATTAATACAATGAAACTTGCACTACAAGGTCATAACCTGTCTTCAAACTAAGTGTAGAAAAAGTAAATAAGATGTAATATAGCTGATGTGCTGTGAGTTGACTCAACTTAAAGACTTAAAAATGTGGTAATCAGTGCCTGTTGTTATACTTTATTATGATATGTAATGTGTGAAAAATCATAGCTTATTTTCACAGATAAGTGTCTCATATTAACACCTTGAAAGTTTATCAATAAGATCCTGGAACAGCAGAAATAAAATAAGCCCATTCACAGAAAACAAACATATATTTAGAAATGTTCAGCAGCATTTACTTAGAGATTAAAACTTGAAAAGTGTTTTCATATTCATTACTACATTTGGTTCTTATAGCCTTGTAATTATTATTATTTGAACAAGACAATTATGATTAAGAAATATTTCATAATAAAAACTAACTTATGTTGACCTAAAATTCAGAATTTTTCTATGTAAAATGATTTATAATATATGGGAAACTAATTGGTCAAAACTCATAAAGCCAATCCTGTTATGATCACAGTTTATTCTGGGATCAACTTCTAGCAAGCTGCAGTCATCACCAGTTTTCTGCCAACTACAGTGATACCCTTTCCTGTTTACAGCGTGTTTCTGTGAGGCTTTATTTTTCAAGGAGCAAAAGCACGAAACCTTTTCCCTCACATGAAGCAATACTGCACACACCAACATTCACATGTGAACTTTTACAGGTGACAGCTCATGGCAGAAAATGTTGAGCTTTTACAGATGTTCATCTTTTTTTTTTTTTTCCCCCAACCAACTTAGCTTATCAAATTTTCTTCAACTGTTCAGTTAGAAATATGAGGAGGATTGTCGGTTCCTCTCTGACAAGGCCATATGTTTCACAAATCAAATTTTTACACCTCTCTTTGCTATTTAGTGATGACATTTGTAGTATAAGTGCCTTCACTAAAGTCTTTTTTGCCACATTTATATCTCTCTTTCAAATTTTTTAAAATATAATTATGCTCTTCACAGTGTTTAAGTCTTAAAACGGTATAGAATACTTTGAGTGAACTCTTCTCTTAGCATAGAGGGGTCATGCTTAGATGTTAAGTATCAGGCACTTTTGGCATCTTTTATGTGAAGAGCTAAAGATATCCTCTCACCACCATCAAGGAAAAAGCATCCCTCTTACCTTTTTCATAGCATTACTGTGCATGTATGATTATTTGATTCATTTCTACTACAAGAACATGTTCTGAGAAGTTATTTGATACGAGATCATAACCCACAGATCTGACTTAGCAGATAAGAGAACAAATGAAAAAATGTACTAATGTTGAAGATGCCAAGTTTACTTGACAATATCAAACAGCATCAGTTTCAGTGATTTCAGTCAAGGAGAAGATGACTTTGATAGAAATACCAAGTTTTAGCAACTCCAATGTGTTAACTGAATTTGATGTCTTTAAGTAAGCCATGCTATCAAAAAGCATTCTTTATACAGTTTCTGAAATGCTTAGCTGTTCAACCAAATGAGCAGTAGAGTCCTGAATAACTGTGATAAAAGTTCTTGGCAAAAACATTGAGCACATAAAAGCTGTAAGAACATAAATATTCCACTTATTATAAATTAAAGACAATATTTTCTTACAGAGGTACTGATATCTGGATTTTCTTCTATAGTGCTACTGTGTCATTTAACTATGTACTTTTTTTTTGCTTACATGAATGTTTATACCTACATGTGATATCTGTTCAAGTTCTACACAGAAATATTAATGTATTATATTTATTAGGTTTGTTATGTTAACATCATTTAATAAATCCTTTTCTATTTAAGATAGAAAGAAAGAATGTTTTGGTTTACAACTAAAAAGCTGACCAATACAGTAACAGGTATTGGAAACCAGAATTTAATATCTGGTCTAGTTGATTGGAAGCCTGTGAGGATTAGCATTAAATTATAAAATATTTGATAGCTCTGAATACCAGCAGGGAGCAGTTACCTAGAATGAGGTGTCAAAGATAAGGCTTGGTTTCAACTGTGTGACTATTGACCCTGTTAGTATGGGCATAGGGTATGCTAGAAATGGGGAGTGAGCTGGTCACTTTTATGTGCACTACAAGACTTAGCAATTTAATATGAAAAGGTCTAATTTTAATTTCTTGGGTCAAATTATGGTCAGGGAATGAGCAAGTTTTCATAACTGACAAAAAAGTTTCTAATCTAAAAAATCCAAAATCTAGCTGGGCGAGGTGGCGGGTGCCTGTAGTCCCAGCTACTCGGGAGGCTGAGGCAGGAGAATGGTGTAAGCCCAGGAGGCGGAGTTTGCAGTGAGCTGAGATTCGGCCACTGCACTCCAGCCTGGGCAACAGAGCCAGACTCCGTCTCAAAAAAAAAAAAAAAAAGTTTCTAATCTTTGGTGGTATGAGAATCAGGGCAAAGAAAGAAAATCAGTCAGAGTTAGGTCCTAAATATTACTGTGTATATGTGAATAGTTGTTTTGTCTCTTATGTGAAATTTCCTATGTAAAATTTAAGACATAGTGGGACAAGCTGAGCCTCTGACAAGTGAAGGATTGACGTTGGGGAGATTCAGGTGCCTTTTAGGCCTCTCTTTTTGACCTTTTAGACCAAACACACTGCATCTCCATGCCAGGTGTGGAATCTGCCCCTTTCTTATCTGCCTAGACCCTGTGAGGACCTTACCTAAGGTTTTGGTGAGCAGAAGTGTGTTAATGTTCCTTAAGAATTACTGTAAAATGTTGAAAGACCCTAGGCCTCAATCTGTGTCAGATCACAGTATACCTCAAGGATCCTATTTCAGGGCCAACCTGGTAAGAAAAGGTGTATACATCAAACTAACTGTATTTTTGTGTTAATTAATATAAGAAAAAAAAACTTAGTAAGTGAAAATGGGCATTGATGGTGCTAACTTGGAGAAGTAAGGAAAGGCAATTTTCATTTGGGCCAGAATAATTAAAAAGAAAAAGTATCATTGATTATTTTAATAGATATAGCAAAAGTGTGAAAAAGTATCAACTACCATTCATGATACAAATATCTGCAGACAATTAATAGAAGGAAATGTTTTTAACCTGATAAAGGACCTTACAAAAAAGGGGAGCCTGTGGGCATTTCCTCAAAATGTTAAGCTTATAGTTATCCTATGACCCAGCAACTCCATTCCTAGGGATACTCTAGCTATATTCAAAAGAACTGACAATGTGTGTATTTGCACAAAAACAAAATATGGTCTATCGCTACAATGGAATACTATTTGCTTATAAAAAGGAACACAGTAATAATATGTGTGGTTGAGCTTGAAAATGTTATACTTGGCCACAGGCAGTGGCTCATGCCTGCATTCCTAGCACTTTGGGAGGCCGAGTTAGGTGGATCATGAGGTTAGGAGTTCAAGACCTGCCTGGCCAAGAGGGTGAAACCCCATCTCTACTAAAAATACTAAAATACTAATACTAAAATACTAAAATTACCCAGGCATGTGGTGCAATTCGGGAGGCTGAAACAGAGAATTGCTTGAACCTGGCAGGCAGAGGTTGCAGTGAGCCAAGACAGCGCCACTGCACTCCAGCCTGGGTGACAGTGTATATATATACTATATACTATACTATATAGTTTTATATATATGTCAAATATATATGCACTAAGTATAAATAAATATATATATACACTAAGTAAAATAACTTAGTTAAAAAAATATTATTTGACTTTCTGTATAGAAATAATATACAGATATAGACACCTGTTGGTGGCTCTGAGTTAGAGGTTCTACGGTGCTCTGTTCAGAGTATAAGGGAGACCATAAGAAAATCCAGGGACTCAAAAGGGTCCTTCCTCAAGTTGCAAGGTCACTGAGCAGCTCCCCAGGTTTGTAGTTGGAAAAGGGGGCTTTAGAAGGGAAGGGTGAGTCTCTCTTGGTTGGAACTGGAAGTTGTCATTTATTTTAAAAGATCTTTATGTCCCTTTTGAAAGATAATATTATAGCTACCATTTTCAATGCACTGTTCTGTTATTATGATTTATGTATGCCCCAAACAACATATGAACTAATTAAGTATTCTGACTATCTCCAGATTTCATGCAAGAGTATTCTGACACACAATGTTTAAGCAACTTGCTCAAAATCATTTAGCCAGTAAATATTTGCTTTTAGAAAAGAATCTATGACCTTGCTGGAGGCCACCTGATAATTTGCTAGATTCTGAGTGATGACTTGATGTAAGAAGACTATAGGAAGTTTTGTGTTCATTTTTATCCTCCGAAAACAAAATTAAAACTAGAACAGTTCTTACTGTGGTCAAAACCAAAGTATAAACACTGCTGACATAGTCATTTTGTAACAAATACATGGGAATATTTAAAATTATAAAACTGTCACAGATTTACCAGTTTATTTAAAATGGTTCTAGGGAAAATCCAATTTTAATCTATCAGTTGTTCAAGTATAATAAAATTAATAAATCTGTTTTTCAAGTTGAGAAATTCATGTTAGAACATAATAAATGAAAAATGGTAGGTTTAATTTATGGAAAGTCATCAGACTTTCATCATCCCCTGACTCCATGCTCACCAAACATCTTCTGAATATGTTTGTCTTTCCAAGTATATTTACTTCCAAGGAATTTTGGTGTACATCATCAAAATCTTCTTCTGTCTGAATCATATATTTTTAAATTGCAATGTGGTTCATACACTATCTCCTTGAGAATTTTGTCATCAAGAAATAACGCTGGATACCAACCCACTTGGAGGAATTGACCATTTCCAGTTTCTGTGAGTCTAAATCTGAGGACCAGTCCCTAGACCATATAGCCTCACCAGCATGATGCCTCCTGGAGAAACTAGGCTTAGTGGGCTAGATGGATGCCCTAGAGAACAACCCTCTCTTATTTCTTGTCAGCTGCAACATTGCTGTCATCATGTGAAAGATTTATGAAACATATCTAAATTAAAAGTGTGGACTAACATGACCAGGACTGGAACACACACCTCTCAACTTCAAGTCAAATTATTATTCTGTAAGAGTCTCTCTGTCTCTGTCTCTCTCTTTTGATCTATGTACCTAAGCATGCACGTGCACGCACACACACACACACACACAACTACTTAAGATTGAGTGAATAAGTAGTTCCCAGAAAAGTGGCATTAGCATATGGTTGCAAGTAAGCATTGTTTTTGTCTAATATTAAATTAACAAAACTGATAAAATCATGTCTTGTGTAAGAAAAAAGTCATGTAAAGAGAAAGCAGACTGTAACTAAAATGTTGAAGTCATTAATTTCTAGAAGTAAAATATTTTAACATACCTTTAATTTTTTCTATTGTAACATTGATTCATATTGTACAAATTGGTAATTTATGCTTTGAGATATAAAGCTATCTTTTTAAATTTTAAGATATAAAGCTATCTTTAATAAATCTACCTTTGGTAGAGTATCTTTCTCTTTCTTTCATCAGTGGTAGAGCAGGTAAATAATCTTTGAAAGTTTTTTGACTAAGTCTTGAATACTGTCAGGCAAAGCAGATATAAAGATAATTTGTGTTGGCTTTAGTACTACTTACAATTTCCAAGGAAAGTGATATGATTATAAAACAAACAATAGCCACCTAGTTTTCAATGACATAGATATGATACTTAGCAGAATTCTTAATCTTTATCATCCAATTTATGTCATTCTTCGATTCACAAAGCAGTTTTTCATGGAATAATTCTTTCAAAACTCTTTCCATTCTCTAGAGGTATATCCCCATATATTTTATAACACAAATAGCTGACTTCCCAAATAAAGCATAATGGGATATTTGAAATGCTGCTGTCAAGATTTACACATAAAGTAATGGGTTACAAGAATCATAAATTCTGGATGAAGTAAATGCTCTTCTGTGCTAGACTAGGTGCAAATTTCATTAACAAAGGAAGAATTTTAGGCTATAGTTTACATGAAGTATTTTTTTCTAGAAAGAACGTTTTATAAGTTAAAATGTCTATGCTAATAATTAATCAAAAATGTTTAAAGCTTATTTCAAACAGTTTCAGACTGTGTTGGCATTAGAATAATATATGAACACAAAAAGCCCACTTTTGTCAAGTCTGGCAGCCTGAAGATGCAAACATGGACATGTTCTCAACCATTATACATAGTTCACTGGCTCTCAGTTCATGTGCCCATTCAGAGTTCCAAGTCTCTGCATCAACTTGCAACTGATTATTTCTTGGAATTCAGATATGTTGTATGGGGTGCTTCACGTGTACTCTCCAATATGTCTGTGAACTTCAAAGTGCCATCAGCTATTTCTCCTTTCCCATTTCAGATCTCTCCATATTGCCCATTGTCAAGAGTCTTGAAGCCACTAGCAAGTGCCTCAGTGCCTACTCCTCAGGAGCTCCAGGAAATCCATCTTTTGTTCTCAAAATTCCACCACCACCACCACCACCATTTTCCCCTATACAGATAATGCCTTTATCTGTGTCTTGACACAATTCATCTTTAGATCAATACCCAATGACCAGTTACATTATTTTAACAACATAACAGAGTATCTGTGTATTGACTGGGTGAAAATCATTTATTTATTTATTGTATTTTTCCATTGGTAGTAAACCTTTCTTTAGAAAACTTAGATTTTTATGAATCTGGATTCAAGGATACAGTCATTGTTTTTAAGCTACAGCATGATTCCATTTTTTTCCTACAAGACAGAACAAGGAACAGAAGTGTTAACTTTTATTGTACTAAAGTGCCTTTCTATTCTCAGATCGAATTGCAAAAATATTTTCTGTTATGCTTTGAACCATTAAGATATTGGCTTTGAAAGTCCATCAGGCACAGTAAGTGTTTATAGGTTAGTTCCAAAGACATCATCAATACCATGTCATGCAGTAAAATAAGCAAATGGAACCAGGGCTGGACATGCTTTAATTAGTTTTGTCTATTGGAAATCACGGGAGGCTTATAGAAACCTCTTAATTCCTCCAGGCGTTATTACTTGGTATAATCACAGCATGTATTTTCTGTATCACCTTATTAAAAAAAACCCAGGGTAACTACTAAAGATCACACTGTTTTTCCATGCCATCCAAGTAGCATTTTAGAGGAGATGTAATGATTCTCAGCAAGAATAAATGTTTTATAATTTTGATCTTTGGCACAAAAATTAAAAAGAACAAAGACAGTGTTTGCTTCCTGAGAGACACCTTCTGTTGTATTTTTTTATCTCAATCTTTTCTGGTATCCTACAAAACAATGACTTTAGAGATCTGTTTGTCAAGAGACAGATTTTAAGCACACTTAAATCGGATGGTATATTCTGCTTGATCCTTATAAAGTAAAAACTCATGTCCCCTACATTTGATGATATGTCTTTCTCCATTGAAATAATCACTTTTAATAATTCCTAGTGCTTCCCTCTAGAAATTTTTTATGATGAGAATAAGATATGTAAATTTACCAACTTACATAAATTCATGTAAAAGTGCCAAAATCACTTCCTGTAATTTATTGCTCCACGTGAGACAAAAAGCCAACAACATGTACATTATAGATCTACATGTAAGACATGTTGATAAAACTTCTCATCTCAAATATGTATAATGTATTAGTCAAAGTTCTTCAGATAACAAGAACTAATTGGAGATATAGAAAGATTGATGGTAAGGAAATAGTCTATGTAATTATAGAGGCCAGAAAGTCCAAAATCTGTAGAGTCAATGTCCCACCTTGAGTCCAAAGGCAGAAGTTGCTGTAGAAATAGGAAAAGGTGATGTCTCAATTTTAAGGCCTTTGGGGAAATTAGGTTGTTGTTCTATTCAGGTCTTTGTCTGATTGACTGAGTCCCATCTACATTAGAGAGGGCAATCTGCTTTATTCAGTCTACTGATTTAAATATTAATATAACAACAACAACAACAAAAAAAAAACACATAGAAACATCCAGGATAATATTTGACCAAATATCTCAATACCCCATGATCCAGTCAACTTGACATATAAAATTAACTGTCATGGGTATTATGAATATACACGTGGTTTGGAGAAATAGCTCTTGATAAAAATTAAAAAGGATTTAACCCAGGAGTTTGACACCAGCCTGGGTAACATGGGGAGATCCTGTTTCTTTTTTTTTTTTTTAAATTAAATAGTCAGGAGTGGTTGTACACATCTATAGTCCCTGCTACTGGGGAGGCTGACATGGGAGGATTGCTTGAGCCCAGGAGGTCAAGGCTGCAGTGAGCCATGTTGGCACCACTGCATTCCAGCCTGGGCTGCAGAGCGAGACCTTGTCTCAAAAGAGAAGAGGCTTTAACCATAAAGAAAAGATTAATAAAATGCCACATTAAAATTAAAGTTAACAAATTCTGTTTTTCAGTAGCTACAATTTAGAGAATATATTTACACAGTGAAGGATGCTACAGCAATCAAAATAAATAATCTACTGTTATAAGCAATAACATGGATAAATCTCACAAGCATTGTGTTGAATGAAAGAAGCCATATGCAAGAGTGAATGTTCTATAATTCCACTTATGCTAACTCTAGCAACTAATAAATATGATCTTTAGAAGTCAGGATAACACTTGCATTTGGATAGAGTAAGTATAAAGATCTGGGGGTTATTTATAAGCTTACATTCACTTTGTGATAATTCATCAATGTATAAATTTATATTTGTATGGTTTTCTTTATGTACAACATATATAAATAATAAGTCAAATGCAAACTTTCTTATATTTAAAAGAAGCAGTTAAATTGCCAGTCTAAAGTACAATTTTGCTATATCTTCTAGAGTTATTGATCTTCAGAGGAACTGAAGACAAAAATAAATTTGCAAATCCAAGAGGAAGGCACAATCAATACTTATTATAAAAACACAATTTTAATATAAAGAAAGATAACATAATTAGGGTTAACATTGATTACTTTTAATACTGCTAAATCTAACATTAGAAAAAAATACTTCTCAGATTTGTTTTAAAAAACACATAATATGTAAGATAAAACAAGTATAAACATATATTGACTCAGAAAAATTTAAAGTGAAAGAATAAGTGATTACATTAAATAAACACTGCAATAAGTGTTGATTGTATTGGCAGAGTATTGAATGTCAAAATTAAAGCAGCTTCGTATTTATACAACAACAAGTGGATGAAGGTCTTAGTCTCATAAAGAAAGAGTTCTGTAATAAAGATATTATTGTTAGGAATTTGAATGTATCACATAAACTAGCATCAAAACAGAGAAACTTCAGATAGAAGAAATGACAGGGAATAATAGTAGATGGTTTTAATTTTCCTACCTCTGCAATGTAATCAGTAGTCTTGATGAAAACTGCCAAAATATATTGTTTGGCTTGTAAGATATGGCAAAAAAAAAAAAAAAAAAAGTTCAAATTTAAAGGCTTTTAGGCTTACATATGTTCTCTAGTTTTCCAGCTTCTACATCACTCCTTATATTACATCTGTTCAGTGCCATGTGAAATTCATTCAAATCTATAAGAAACATAAATTTATTATGCCAATAAAATCATTGCAGATTATGAAAAAGGAAGTAAATTTCCACATTAGTTTTACTAACTGTGATGGTTAATTTTATGTGTCAGCTTGACCAAGTTAGGGGATATTCAGATATTTAGTCAAACATTATTGCGAGTGTGACTCTGAAGGCATTTTTATTTACTTATTTTTATTTTTTTTTAATTTTTACTACCTTTATTGGGATTATTATTCATTTTTTTATTATACTTTAAGTTCTAGGGTACATATGCACAATGTGCAGGTTTGTTACATATGTATACATGTGCCATGTTCGTGTGCTGCACCAACTAACTGTCATTTACATTGGGTATATCTCCTAATGCTATTCCTCCCCCCATCCCCTCCCCACAATAGGACCCAGTGTGTGATGTTCCCCTTCTCGTGTCCAAGTAATCTCATTGTTCAATTCCCACCTATGAGTGAGAACATGCAGTATTTGGTTTTCTGTCCTTGTGATAGTTTGCTGAGAATGATGGCTTCCAGCTGCATCCATGCCCTACAAAGGACAGGAACTCATCCTTTTTTATGTCTGCATACTATTCCATGGTGTATATGTGCCACATTTTCTTAATCCAGTCTGTCACTGATGGTCATTTGGGTTGATTCCAAGTCTTTGCTATTGTGAATAGTGCTGCAATAAACATACGTGTGCATGTGTCTTTATAGCAGCATAACTTATAATCCTTAGGGTATATACCCAGTAATGGGATGTGTGGGTCAAATGGTATCTCTAGTTCTAGATCCTTGAGGAATCACCATACTGTTTTCCACAATGGTTGAACTAGTTTACAGTACCACCAACAGTGTAAAAGTGTTCCTATTTCTCCACATCCTCTTCGGCATCTGTTGTTTCCTGATTTTTTAATGATTGCCATTCTAACTGGTGTGAGATGGTATCTCATTGTGGTTTTGACATGCATTTCTCTGATGGTGAGTGATGATGAGCGTTTTTTCATGTGTCTATTGGCTGTATGAATGTCTTCTTTTGAGAAGTGTCTGCTCATATCCTTTGCCCACTTTTTGACAGATTTGTTTGTTTTTTTTCTTGTAAATTTGTTTGAGTTCTTTATGGGTTCTGGATATTAGCCCTTTGTCAGATGAGTATATTGCAAATTTTTTTTCCTAATCTGTAGGTTGCCTGTTCACTCTGATGGTGGTTTCTTTTGCTTTGCAGAAGCTCTAGTTTAATTAGATACCATTTGTCAATTTTGACTTTTGTTGCCATTGCTTTTGGTGTTTTAGACATGAAGTTCTTGCCCATACCTATGTCCTGAATGGTATTACCTAGGTTTTCTTCTTGGATTTTTATGGTTTTAGGTCTAACATTTAAGTCTCTAATCCATCTTGAATTAATTTTTGTATAAGGAGTAAGGAAGATATCTAGTTTCAACTTTCTACATATAGCTAGCCAGTTTTCCCAGCACAATTTATTAAATAGTGAATCCTTTCCCCATTTCCTGTTTTTGTCAGGTTTCTCAAAGATCAGATGGTTGTAGATGTGTGGTATTATTTCTGAGTCTCTGTTCTGTTCCATGGGTCTATATCTCTGTTTTGGTACCAGTACCATGCTGTTTTGTTTACTATAGCCTTGTAGTATAGTTTGAAGTCAGGTAGCGTGATGCCTCCAGCTTTGTTCTTTTGACTTAGGATTGTCTTGGCAATGTGAGGCCTTTTTTGGTTCCATATGAACTTTAAAGCAGTTTTTTCCAATTCTGTGAAGAAAGTCATTGGTAGCTTAACGGGGATGGAATTGAATCTATAAATTACTTTGGGCAGTATGGCCATTTTCACAATATTGATTCTTCCTATCCATGAGCATGGTATGTTCTTCCATTTGTTTGTGTCCTCTTTGATTTCACTGAGCAGTGGTTTGTAGTTCTCCTTGAAGAGATCCTTTACATTCCTTGTCAGTTGGATCCCTAGGTATTTTATTCTCTTTAAAGCTATTGTGAATGGGAGTTCATTCATGATTTGGCTGTTTGTCTGTTACTGTTGTGTAAGAATGTTTGTGATTTTTGCACATTAATTTTGTATCCTGAGACTTTGCTGAAGTTGCTTATCAGCTTAAGGATATTTTGGGCTGAGATGATGGGGTTTTCTAAATATACAATCATGTCATCTGCAAACAGGGACAATTTGACTTCCTCTTTTCCTAACTGAATACCCTTGATTTCTTTCTCTTGCCTGATTGC
>NC_045440.1:48684326-48745487 GCF_002776525.5 Piliocolobus tephrosceles
CCTCCCTCCCTCCCTCCCTCCCTCCCTCCCTCCCTCCCTCCCTTCTTTTGAAGGAGTTTTGCTCCTGTTGTCGGTGCTGGAGTACAATGGTGTGATCTTGGCTCACCGCAACCTCCACCTTGAACCAGGTTCAAGTGATTCTCCTGCCTCAACCTCCAGAGTAGCTGGGATTACAGGCATGTGCCACCACACCTGGCTAATTTTGTACTTTTAGTTGAGACGGGGTTTCTCCATGTTGGTCAGGCTGGTCTCAAACTCCTGACCTCAGGTGATCCATCCACTTCAGCCTCCCAAAGTGCTGGGATTACAGGCATGAGCCACCGTGCCTTGCCCATTTGTCAGTTTCTTACAAACTAAACATGTGTGTTGGTGAAAGCAGCCCCACACCACCCAGAGGTACCGTGAGTCTGGTGGAGATAAAGGAGTTAGAAAGAAACAGAATAAGCATTTAAAAGACGGGTCGAGGAGACTGGAGCATCGGATGCTTGCTCACAGCCCAGAGCTCTTGGGCTCCACCCAATTTATTGGTTTACAAGCTCTTTGTTCTTAGGGCAGATGGGAAGGGGAGGAAGGAATGAGGAAAAGGATTAATCAGTGAAGGAGAACTCATGAGTCATTCAATATAGTAGTGGCAGTTTCTGTGAATTTCCTTGAGCAAAGGCGTGTGTCTGAACTACTTAAGATCTTTAACTTGTTGGGATTTAAATGGGTGGGAGGGTGGGAGCGTGTTTCAGGAGGCGCCAAGGTGTTTGATTACACTCCACTGCTTCAAAGGAGTGCTATCTCCCTGAGCAACCTGTGGAATGCTGCTGAGCGGTTATGCTCTCGGGACATAAAGACATGAAGGCAATAAGGAGACTTTTCTCCTCAGGGGCCATCCATGGCTTCCCATGGGTGTCTCACACAGGGGAGACCAACTCAACTGGCACCCCAGACACTCTCTTTCCCACAATGCGCT
The DNA here is from genome assembly GCF_002776525.5 of Piliocolobus tephrosceles. NCBI lineage: Eukaryota > Metazoa > Chordata > Mammalia > Primates > Cercopithecidae > Piliocolobus > Piliocolobus tephrosceles. Next base: position 48,685,285 of record NC_045440.1, read on the forward strand.
TAGCATATAACCCAGCAATTGCACTCCTGGGCATTTATCCCAGAAAAATAAAAACGTATGTTCACAGAAAGTTTTGCATGTGAATGTTTCTAAAAGCTTTGTTTGTAATAGTCAAACTACAAAAACAACACAGACGTCCTTCAACAGTTGAATGATTAAAGAAACTGCAGTACATCAATACCATGAGATACCATGTAGCAATAAAAGGGAAGGAGCTATTGATATACACAACTTGATGGCTCTCCAGGGGATTTTGTTGAGTGAAAAAAGCCAGTTCCAAGTGATTGCATCCTTTAAGATTCCATCTAATTAACTTTATTTAAATGAGATGATTATAGTCCTGAAGAAGGCATTAGTAGTTTCTAGGGATTAGGTGAGAAAGGAAAAAATGTTTTTATCTGAGGAATGGGGAGCCCCTTTAAATTATCAAGCTCAGAGAGGCATTTAAAGTGTCATGGCAGTCAGATTTCACTCCCACTTGAGCTAAATAATTACCTCTTGAAGCCGCTTGCTATGCTCTAGACTAACTCATGCCAAGTAGCCATAAATGCCATATACTCAGTATCTCAACAATGTATAGCCAATCAGTAATCAATGTTATTTTGCAAGCCAGTGACAATTTCTGATGACCAATTTACATAATTGCCCCGTCTCCTGATTCATCTTTTTTTTTTTTTTTCTTTAAAAGCTTGAGGCTCTCCTTTATTCTCTGGAACACTCTGCATGGCAACCTGGAACTGTGCCCTGGGTTGTAGTCCCAGGCTGCAGTCCCAAACCTTGGCCTAAATAAACCCTCTGTATTAATTTAGCATCAGCTCCTGTCTTTTAGGTCAATGTAGTGATGGGTGAAGAGGGAGGTTGCAGCTTATAAAGGGTCACACAAGGGAGGTTTGTGATGGAATTGTCCTCCAGCTTGACTGCAGTGGTGACTCTACAAAATTCACACATGATAAAATCACCAAGGACTAATTGCACACACACACACACACACACACACACGACTACATTTAAAACCAATAATATTGGAATACAGTCAATGGTTTATATTAGTATTCTCCTACTGCAATATCTTACTTTATCTAACCAAAGTGTTACCACTGGATGACACTGGGTAAAAAGTGTGTGGGCTCTATTATTTCTCACAACTGCATATGAACAAACAGTTATGCAAATAATATAAATAAATCACTTAGACCAAATGCATCTTTTAGGTATTAAAAAAGTTAAAACCTTTATAATAATATTAACAATTATCATCATTCTTATTAGTCTCTTGTAGTCTGAAGCCTGAGCCCTTCCTCCTTATCTTCTCTCTAAGCTATTGCAAAATAATGGATCAAAGTTTGGTTTTCTTCTAACAAGTTCATGAACCTTCTTAAAACTCATTCTGAACTGATTATCAATTACTTCTGCCTTAGCTCAGTTTTATTTCACTGAATAGCCACCTTGTAGCTATTTAAACAGAACTCACTTATGATGCACCAAGTACTGTATCTTCCCCAAGAGACATATTCATAATTTATATTCCCATCCATTTTAAAGGGATTCATTCCTGTCATAACATTGTCTTACTAATTAGGGTCACATTTCTTCGCCATTCCCTTCCAAATCTCTCAAATGTGACATCTAAACAGCCTCCTTTTAAGACTTGTATTCATCTATAAACGACTCCTTCAAGGTCATTGATACCTTTTTGAACTGCTGAGAACACTTTCTAAGTCCATTACTTTCTATAAACCTGACATAAATAAGTCCACATTAACGTTTTCCAGTCGTCATTCACAGGAGTAGTAGAGTTTTGAAATTAAATCAGTAAAATAAAAGTCAGAAAATCTTCCAACTCAATCATCCTATTGATTTACTGAGAATGTTTAAACACCTAAGGCAGTGGTATTTTTTTTTTCAAATAAATCAATGTTTCATATGATTTTTTTTTTTGCAATGGCAATTACTACTTTTAAATTAGCTCAATTTATTAATATTGAGACGTGAGTGATGGGAATGGAAGAGTGTGATCCCTTTAAATGATATGGAAGTGGGTAAGGGAAGTGCTGGGTAGACCAGGGCATGGGCCCTGGTTAGGGCTCTATCCCAGGGACCTAGGTGGATGCAGGCACTTCTGCCTTCACACCAAAATGTTGCATTTTCCATGACCACCCTGGCCCACCACACCCCCCATCCTGGGCCTATAAAAACCCAAGACCCTAGCAGGCAGACAGAGCTGCTGGACAGCAACAGGGAACACATCAGCAGAAGAAGACAAGTGACTGGACATCAAGAGGATATCAAGGGGAGCACACCTGTGAAAGAGCAAACCAACAGATGCTGGCACCCCCGCAGGCCACTGATCAGCAGAACAAGGCTGAGTTTGGCCGGGGCAATTGGAGGAGAGCCGGGCCGCTGAGCATCCCAGCTCTAGGCTAAGACCATCTCCCTTCTGGCTCTCCCACCTGCTGAGAGCTACTTCTTCGCCACAAAACTATGCACTCATTCCCCAGGTCCACATGTGATCTGATTCTTCCAGTACCCCAAGGCAAGAACCCCCAAATACAGAAATCCCTCTGTCCTTGTGACAAGGTAGAGGGTCTAATTGAGTTGGTCTACACAAGCTGATTATGCATGGCAAAATTAAAAAAACAAAACTAAAAGAGCACCGTGTAACACACACCCACTGGGGCTTCAACTGTAAACATTCACCCCTAGACACTGCCGTGGAGATTAAGCCCCACAGCCTGTTAGTCTTTATGACCCCCTAGAAGTTTGAGCAGTGGGGCACTGAAGAAGCAAGCCACACCCCCATCACACGTCCTATGAGGAGGACAAGGGAACCTTTCCCATTTCAATATTATTAGGACTGCTTGCTAATAACGAGATCTGAAATGGGTACTCTTTCAAAATGTTAATATACAAAATATGCAAGTGCCTTTATGTTTTTTACACTTAACGTTATTATGTGTTTCTTGCCTTGAGATCCTTTCCAAGGTGCCCAACGATATTAGTTGCTTTCTGAGTTACTTCTTGAATTGAGGTGTCTTCAAGACATTAAGCTGAACACAACAAATTAGTTTAAAAGGAACTTGTTTTTAGTGCTCTCTGTGTAAACTCTTTAAATGTTCTGACCTAACAGTCTCAGGCCAACTCCTATTTTTGCTTTTGAGAAGCCTCACTTTAGGGAGCAGTTGGATCCTCATATCCATTTTATGTTTCAAAATCTAAGCCTCTAAGCAGACATTCCATGTTTAAAGGGCTCCCAGTACTCCTGTGAGTTGAAAGTAGAGGTGGGGAAATGAGGTTTGGTCACTGTGACAGTGGCCCACTTGCTTTTGTCGCACAAAGGCAAACTCTCAAGCTCTTGCATAATGGAAGGAATGATTGAGGCTAGGCCTCACGCTTTTTATAATGTGGGATTTTTATGCTGTGCTGTATTTTTCTTTCATCTTTTCCTGGCATGCTAATTATTTTGCATACATAATCTCTTAACTGATTTCATTTGCTCAGGGATCATAAACATTTTATATGCTATTGAAAGAAATTTTGCCTTTGATATAGGATGCCCGGAGCTTAAATTTAAAATGTATCATTCATTACTGCACATTTTTCAACATTCTAAAATATATTTCAACCAAACCTATATCACAAACCAGAATACGTAACGCTGATACGCTATTTGAAAGTTACAAGGACTGGGTCATTATCACCACTAAAATCACCCCTGTTTTGCCTCTATATGGATGGACTCACATAGAAGTCTAAGTAAAAGAGAATTAAAATATAGCTAGGATGTTTAATTCTCTATTTCATATAATTATGTATAATAATGCAAATAAAATAGTCTGTTGAATCATAATGTTGTTTAAATAATATAATTTTAGCAACTCAATCTTTAGGAATGGAAGATAGAGTGCAGACTATCCTTTAATAAATATAATGGCAATAACTATTGGAGTCACCCCTTGGCATCTAGTGAGGACTGGATCCAAGACCCAGCGATACTAAAATCCATGGATGCTGAAGTCCCTTAGATAAAATGGCTCACTATTTGCATATAATCTATACACATTCTCTCCTATACTTTAAATCATGTTTAGATTATTTATAATACTTAATATATCAATGTCATGTCAATTGTTATCATACTGTATTTTAATTTGTGGTTTAAAAAATTTTTAAATATTTTTGATTAATGGTTGGTTGAATTTATTGATGTGAAGCCAATGAATAGATGGCTGACTATATATAGATGCATCTTTTCTGTTATTGAAGAAATTTTATAAACATAATTGACTGTAATAACACACACACACACACACACACACACACACACACACACAACACAGTTCATGTCTTTCCAATCAGAAAACAAACACAGATTGGGTTAACTTTTCTCAATAATTTTTCTTAGAATATACTTTCTTTATAGTTTCCAGTTGTTTATCAAATGGTTCATAACTCCTTTGGCAGTTTCAGAAGAAATGGCAGAGGCAATTTGGTCTACAAACATTCCTCAATTTGCATGTATTTCCCATCGATAGTTTTACCTAGAGATTTTCTGATGTGTGTCAATACCTTAGGTCATTTCAAGCAAAAAAGAAGGTTCAGTAAAGCCGATCCTAATGTAAAAGGTTGATATGTTTTTATCATGAATTTTTGCGTTCAGCACTATTTATTTGAATTAATGACATTTTTGTTGCATCCTTAATTTTGTACCTAATAGGAAAACAAGCATGGCTAATAACTGAATTGGTTCATATCTAACTTAAGGTAGTTATGTACCATTCCTCTTGGACAACCTATTTTCACATTCATACATTATTGCTTACTTTTGTTGTATTTCTCTTATTAAAATATCATTCATTGTGCCAGCAATTCATCAACATGCATCACTGACTTAAAAGGAAAGGATTAATTAAAGCAAAGAATAGTAATTCTTAATAAAGATAAAACTAACATATAAAGTATAAGAATAAACAACTGATAATAATATAAATGGAAATGGTGAACATAAGTCAAGAAATATGATTTGGAATATGAGTGAGAAGAAAATATTGAAATGTTCTGATTGCACAAACTTTCTGAAAAAGCAGACTTTGACTAGAAAGAACAAAAATAATTATCTAAAAATTATTGTTCTAATACTGAAAATCTTTAGTTCCCTGTATATTATCTTTTACAAATTTTATTAGAAAATGGCATAAATCTAATAAATGTATCGTCCTCATTTTCTGAAAGTTTTAGTTATCTAACATTTGAATTTAGGTTTTCTAATAAGTAATACATTAATTTTTGCCCGGAAGGCTTACAGAAAACTTAAATTAAGGAAATATCATTTAAAGGAATATCAGTAATAGCAAAAACTTATTCAAGTTACTTTATTACTAGCCAGGCACAGTGACCCACACCTGCAATCCCAGCACTTTGGGAGGCCAAGGAGGCTGAGGAGGAAGGATTGCTTGAGCCCCAGGAGTTTGAGGTTACCGTGAGCTATGGTCATGCCACTGCACTCAAGCCTGGGTGACAGGGTGAGACAAGTAAGACCCTTTCTCTCAAAAAAAGAAAGAGACAAAAACTCTTACTGAGAAAATTAACAACTTGTACCAAAGTTAATTTTTAAAAATCTTATGATTGAGGAAGAAACAGAATGGATGTTGGCAGAATTAGTTATCATTATAATGATGTGCAAGTTGCACAAAAGTGGAAGAATAATTATTCTTACATAAGCGAAGTCATAGGAGAACACGAAGCATCCCCTGCCTCAGCCTCCCGAGTAGCTAGGATTACAGGCATCCGCCTCCATGCCCCACAAAAAAAAAAATAATATTTTTTTTGTATTTTTAGTAGAGACGAGCTTTCATCATGTTAGCCAGGATGGTCTCCATCTCCTGACCTCATGATCTGCCCGCCTCGGCCTCCCAAAGTGCTGGGATTACAGGCGTGAGCCACCACACCTGGCAAGAACATGAAGCATCGCTTAGCGCACATGTGGTAGTCATTTAACGGAGAGTGCTTTCTTGGTGGTTTTCACTAAGTGAGAAAGTTTCTCATATTTACTGAACATTCTTTTTGAGTCATGGCAGAGATTGAAATTATATTTCAGAATTAGACTGCATTTCCAGATACAGCAAGAAAGTGCCTTAATGCCAGCCAGCAGAATTGTCTATTATATCCACAGACAATCCTTGGTGATGGATAGCAGACTTCAGGGTCAAAAGACCCAGGGTGAGTATGGCTTCGCTCAATTCTCGACATGACTGCTGGATTGTCAGTCGTGAATGGGCAGCAGGACCAAGCCAGACTTACACAGATTTGTTCTCTGTCCAAGGGACAGACACACACTACATTTATGAAAATGAGAGGATTTTAAAAATTCTTCAGACAGGCATATCTTAGCTTATTTTGTTCACTGAAATTCCTGACACTCTCACTTCACTGATGAGGTGTTTTTTTTTTTTTTTTTTTTTTTTTTTTTAATGTTCAGAAAAAGTTATTACAATTTCTTAAGAAAGCAAGCTATGGAAAAAGAAACTCGACAATTGAATAATTGAATTTTACCCAATTGTTAAGTCTTTGAAAACCATGTCTAAATTCAACAGCAAAGCATGATGAAATTTATTCCAGACATGAATGCAACCAAAGAGATGATAGAAGATTATTTCCTTGCTTTCTTCAAAGCCAAAAATTTAGACTTTCAGTATATTTATTACTCATGTACCATGAAAAATGTCTTCAAAGTTTCTGAAGTTGTCAAAGGCAAGTTGTTTCCAGTACTGTTTTACAAAGCTTCCAACACTCTTTTCCTTTTCCTAGGAGGATGATTTTGAATTAGAAATGTCTGCCTTAAATAAAGATTAATTAGAAAAACTAATGGTATATTAAACCTTGCTTATTGCTCAAGCCTTCTCTTTTTGAGTTTTACATAGATTCATTTGTGAAGAATTGCAAAGAGTATAACTTTCTGATATGAGTGTGCAAACATAAACGTGTATACAGAATGCATATTATTGCAACTTTAGTTTTCTTAAATTTGTTTTCTCATGTGTGGTATAAACATGATTAACTGATCCACAGTAGCCAAAAGTCTGAGCAATATTATTCTAAATGTAATATAATTTATAATTTTATTTTTACTTTTATACAATGTGGCATACATAACAACTGATTAAGTGCTGTCATTAATTGATTAAATATTAATTAACAAAGTTTATTTGATTGTGAAATTAACAGTTCAAATTAATAAGTTGTTTGCTTTATGATTCTTGTCTCATCATATTTGTGAGGAAAGAGGTAGCTACAAATTTTTTTTAGTCCTATGGATTATCTCTAATTGCTAGGAAAATAAGGAATTTACCTCATCTGGTATATCTTAAGACCTTGCTGTTCAAAGTTGTAAGTGTGTACTTTATCCTAAGGTGGGAAGGTTTGTAGGTTATAAGTAGAAAGGAGGACTTTTTTGAATTATATATTTAGAAAATCATTTTGTAGAGATAAGCGACGGGGAATGCTAGAATAAATCACAGCTACTGGATTAAAGTCAGTGACATCAGTATGAACCATTTAGCTTAATATAAATACTGATGGATATACATACATACATACATGTGTGTGTGTGTGTGTGTTTCTGTATGTTACAGAGGTGTGAATAGATACAATTAGTATCAATTCATACATATATTTCATAGTTCTATGCACTAAAAATGTCTAGAAACAATAACATCCCAGAAGCACATCCAGTGCCATTATCTTGATTTCTGATACCATTCTCCAAGTATAGGAACAAGAACTCTTTGGAGAAATGGCTCATTCAAGGGCTGGGAAAGAGATTATACAAGATGAGACTAGAATGTCTTGCAGATTCAAAAAGTAAGGAAGAACTAAAAAATAAAATGATAGGGTTGATTGAAAGAGATAAAGGAGCCAAGTGAAAGAGCTCTCGATGGCAAGCTGGAAACATTGAAGTGAAAATAAGTAAAATCATATTGCCAAATCACCCAAAGTATAAAATAAATATTAATGAGTTCTTACCAATATAATTAAATGACTAAATAAATAAGTAAATGGAGGAGAAGAGAAAAATCTCCCAAGGAGAATACCAAATTATCTACATATCCCTTCTTCAAGAAACTAGACCACTATAGGGACAATCCTTAGCGACTTGTTTACAAAGAGCATAGTAAAGAAGTGAGAGAAAGTAAGTTGACATGGAGGCACCTGAGGAACACTACCTCAATCAGATGATCAAGGGGAGCATCATCAGTGATGAGTCACATGACAGCACCGCCCTGGACACGCATGCCATGTTGGAATTGCACTTACCTCTGTCGTCTTCTCCGGAAAACACAAAACCCCAGCCTAACTTTGAGAAAAACATCAGAGAAACACAAGCTGAGTGACATTTTACTGAATCTCTCTGACCAATACTCCTCAAAACTATCGAGGTCATCAAAATCAAAGAACATTTGCGAAACTGGCACAACCCAGAGCAGTCTAAGGAGATACAGTGACTAAATACGGTTTTCTGGAAGGGCTCCGGGAGCTGAAAAAAACACAAATAGGGAAAAACTAATACATCCAAGTAAAATATGGAGCTTAGCTTAAAAAATGAACAAAATTTACTCTGGCTACTCTAGAAAGAATGAGATTTGGGACATGCAATTGTCTACATAGCACCCTTTCTCCCTTCTTTATAATTACCTATGTGTACTTAGCTAAGATCCTGTGTTTCCCAAACTCCTTCGTGGGAGCATGGCTCTATTTACTTACATCCAATCAGATGTAAGCCAGATTGTGTGGAACCTCTGAGAAGTCTGCTGAGAGGCAACTGTTTCAGCTGGGTGGCGAGGTCTTACCCACCACTTCTCTATGCAGCCTGAGATAGTGACATGATGGAAGAAGCTCTGTAGTCATCTTGGATTAAAGTGACCTTGAGGATGGCAGTCTCACAATGAAGATGGCTGAGTAGAGGACACATGAGCCTCGGTCCCTGATAACTGCAGAAACATCACACCTGCCTTTTCTAACCTACCTTAAAACTGCTTATTTTGCAAGAGAAAAGTGAGCCTTTTAATATTGAAGGCATGAGTTTTCTGCATTGCACATCTGAACCTAATCTTACCTGACATAGGCAATATTTGGAAGTGTCAAGGCTAGTTAATAGAGTATTAGTAGTGTGAACCATTTGATATTGCTTTTCCTGTAGGTGAAAAAAAAATCAAGCATTAGCAATTTAATTTGGTTCATTCTAAATAGTGTTAGTCTAAGCAAAAGTGTGACTTGGTCTAGGATTTGGAAATGGAAAAATCAGAAAGGTTCAGGATATATGTGGAAGATCAAACTAATAAGACTTAATGATGAATTATATATTTTGGGTAATTAAAACAAATGAAATGAATGTGGCATCCAATTTGCAGGCATTAGCTACTGGATGCATCCTGGACAGAAATTGTTGGGTGGTGAGCTGAGGCAAGTGCTGGGCAGAGGTAGCATCTGGCTCCTACCAACCAACAACACCCCTCAAAGCAGGGCAGCAGTTTTCCCTGAAGTAGGTCTGAGTCCAGCATGTCTGGGTGCTACAATCTTCCAGGGGGTTGCCTTATTTTCATCACTCCTTGCTTCAGTTCATTCACCACCATCCCTGGATATATTTCTCGAGGAAGCAAACACTAATTTGCTGTGCCATCCCCTTGTTTGCTAATTTTTAGAGACTAAAAAAACAAACTACTACACCAAGTTTTAACGTTTTTCTCTATACATTTTAACACTCAATCATCTGTTCCAAACCCAGTACTCCTCGCTTTCCTACCAAAACCATGATTATCAATTAATCTACATACTGTCCTTTTCATACCTGAGGTGTATTTCTTCCTCTGTGTCTTCTTTAGCTTCTCCAAACCTATTTGCACTCCTACTTCTCTACCTGAATCCAATCTCTTTTACCTGATCTTCCCTTCCCCTATCACTGAATCCAAACAATTATTCCTTCCTCTGATCCTGTTCAGCAATGAATTATAACTTTATTCCACAGATATATTGAATAAGGGAGTGCTTTGACTGAGTCCTTAGATATGCTGCATTTGGTTATTCTAATGTTGTTATTAACTCCTTAGTAGGTAGAAATAGGCCTTATGTGTCTATTTTTTGGTATTTAGCATTCAGTTTAGTATTTATGTTAGTCATGAACACAACATAGCTTAAAAATAAAACAATTGCTGTAATTTCTCAGGGTAGTTCACCAAGTAAAGGCAGTATTTGGTGTAGACATGATTAGTCATTTCTATTCATTTGTGCCGCCTTAAATGGTAGAATATTATATACAATGATACATTGTCTTTGTTTGGTAAAGAACAATGTCAAAAAGACCAGTTATTCAAATCTGCAAGCTAGAATATCAATATTAGTCATATTTAAATTTATTTTTGTAGAGAAAGTTTTATAGAAGCATAAACTATGGCTTAAAGAACAATTTAAAAATTGAAATCATACCATATATCTTGTTTTATTAATTTATGTTACCATAATCCCTTGCACACATTTTAGTAGAACTGCTAGATCTCAAGAGTACATTTGTTTTGAAGGATTTTGCAGCCACATTTCCTCTAGATGTGAAAACACAGTGCATATGTCATCTCCTTCCTATGAAAGATGATGCCCTTGGCAGAGTTACCATCTAAAATACCCAGGACCACTCTACACAGAGCACATGTGTCATCCATCATTTCACTCAGAACATTACAGTCCTAAAGAATGATGTCTTTTTTACCCTGAGGGTTGCATCACTTTCAGGAACAGCCATGGAAATGTTTGCCAAATGAGCCACATTTCTAAAGAGGGGGTGACTGCTATTTTGGTTGATCAAAATATATCACTAAAATTGGATAATTCTAATATAGAATGTGAGGCATCACACTTTTCTAGAAACGTGAACTATTTATATTTCAAGTCAGTCATTACTCTGTGGCTTAATGCTATACGTTCTTACCTGAATATTGTCTTTAGACTGTCCCTTTTGTGTTCCTTTTGTACACTCACAGTATGTCTACTTCATTTTTTGTCACTTTTCGGTGGGTTCCTGTTAAAACACTTGATACCCTGGATAACCTAACAACAATGAGTCAAATTGGAATTCATAAAGAGCTGGCTTCACTATAATGTTGGTAATACTACCAATATTTTGCATGTGGAGAAACAATGATTAAGCAAAAAGCAACTATCTGAGGATAATAAAGTAATAAATATGTGATGCATATTCAAATGCAGATTTCCTAAATCTGCATGCTTCCCATTGTATAATTATAGATTTCATAAGTTGTGTATTTTACATTTGCATATACAGGCACAATTCCTCTTTACTTTTGAAATAAGTCTTCAACTTCAAAAATGAGCTACTCTGATTCCAACTTACTTTAAACAAAATACAATTTAGAAGGGTAAGAATAAAGGAAATAATATTTAGGGAATGCCTGCTACATGTCTGACATTAAGCTACAAATTTTATATGTTAATTAATCATTTCCAATTAGTAGCTTTCATCTAGAGTTTTGCAGAAACTCTTAATCTCATTGGTAGTTAAAAGTGCACTGTAGGGTGGATGAATTTAGCAAAGGCAATCTATCCTGATGATTGTATTCACAGTGTATAGCTTCATGTCATTTTTAATTAAATATAATAAATTGGTTTGACATGAATAGTTCAATTTCATGCATACTCATTTATTTCAATTATCTATTTAATAATTAGTAATTCCAACCTTATAGAACATATTAAGGTAGTAACCAGAATCCTTAGTTCTTTATCCTTTGATATTTCATGAGCTTCCATATTAATATATGAAAGGTACTTTCAAAGTGTTGAAAATTCAACAGTGCAGAAGCAGACAATGGCCCTATTCTCATACAACAGGGCTGCCTTTGCAGTAGGCTAAACAGATAATAAATGTAGTAAAGTAATACTAACTATAATTTTTTTTTTTTTTTTTTTTTTTTTAGAAAAGTCTAGTCAGGCGCAGTGGCTCACGCCTATAATCCCAGCACTTTGGGGAGCCGAGGCGGGTGGATCACCTGAGGAGTTTAAGACCAGCCTGGCCAACATGTCAAAACTGCATCTCTACCAAATACAAAAATTAGTTGGGCGTGGTGTTGAGCACTTGTAATCCCAGCTACTTGGGGAGGCTGAGGCAGGAGAATCGTTTGAACCCAGAAGGTGGAGGCTGTAATGAGCTGAGAATGGAATGCCATTGCACTCCAGCTTGGGCAACAAGAGCGAACCCTGTCTCAGAAAAAGAAAAAAAAAAAAAAAGTCCTTTGTTTCATTAGGCCTTTCTCCCCTTGTTATCCAGCCTTATTTCAAAGTGACACTGAAAGTTTTCAGCCCCTCTTTATTTTTAGTGCTTCAGATCAAATGCCTGCCATGATGAGCAATAGTGAGGAAACAGGAACTTCCAAGAACCTTCCTAGAGCTCACCATAGAGGTTACATAGTGTTCTTAATTACCATCCATCATTCAACCTGGCTTTTTAATTGCAACTTTTTCTATACAATCTGCTTGTCCCTGTTTTACTTACTTATAAATAAGAGCAGTTTCTGCCAAACACGGTTCTCATCTGTGAAGCACAATGGGCACATGCAATTAACGCATTAACTAGGGTAGACCACATGGGCCTCTTTAACAGTGAGTAAAAGAGCTATGGTAAAACATGCTGATGTGATGTGTCTCTTAAAAATACTTTTACATGATGTGTCTTTAACTTAAATTCTTTGATGAGTCTGAAAGAAGAGAAATTCAGTGATTTAAGTGTTCAATTTTTACGAATGTGCAGACTTCCTCTGTGTAACATTTATTTACTTGCTTCTGCTTTATCGAGCCTTTCAACTTCATTTAACTTTGCTGATGTTCTAATGAGTCAAAATTTGAAAAAAAAGCGTAGTTTTATACTGATAAACATGGACCCTGAAAAGAATAAAAAGAACATGCAAATCTCATTATTACTTTTATAATTTAATTTATGCTTTTAGCTTTCCACATTCAAAAGGTTCCCAAACTAAATATCTAACCAGAAATGTTTGAAAAGCTGTTTGAACACATCACTGTTTTTTTGGAAATTGCCTGTCTACATTCCTTGGAGAATGTTTAATTGTTGTATTTATTGTAGTCAATTCTTTGAAAAATTAACAGTATCTCCTAACTTGCTTTTGCAATCTTTGTTAGCATCCAAAATTGCAAATAAGGATAAGAAAAAAATAATCTAATAATCAGTATGAAATGTATATATTTGAAAATGTCTTTCTCCTATCCTAAAATTCATTAACAAACCTAGGTAAAAATAAACTATAGGGGACAATCAAAGTCTACCCTATCTGTGATTAGAAATTTTGTGACATTCTTTCCTAATCCCTAGTTGGCTAGCACAATTGGAGGAAATCATCTTAATGGATGCATGAGAGTCATTGATCATAGACTTTTCCCTGTCTACTTCTTACTACACAAGAGAATTTGAGTTAGTAAAATTATACAATTTCTCTTCATTTACTTAGAGAAATTCTCTCTTTCTAGCTGCATAGTAGGGGATAATATCCTCAGGGATATGGAGACAAAAGAATTCATCCTATGCCAATTTATTGTGGTAGGAAGACAAATTCTCCTACATTAACGTAAGCCTGTGGGAGCTCCTTCCAAGGACTGATGGCAATATAGAAATACATAATACACCTAATGTAAAAGATACAACTACCATGTCTCTAGAATAAACAGAAGAAAGATACTTTATTTATCTTGCAATAGGCAAAGACTTCTTAAAGAGGACACAGAAAGCATTAACCACAAGATAAAAAGCTTGACCTTATTAAAATAAAGAACTCAACAAATTAACAACAATCCTTAAGTTTGTGAATACATAAAGAAGACTGGGAGGAAATAGCTTCGATGCATACTGAAGAGGGGTTTTACTTCCATAATACATAGAGAACTCATAAAATCAACCAGAAAAATGGAGAAAACTAATTATTAGAAAATTAAACATTAAAATGAGAATGAAATATTACTGCAATCATTCTCAACTATCTAAAACAAAAATGAGAGACAACAGCAAGTGTAACATGGACATGGAGCAATTAAAACTCTCATACAGGCTGGGTGTGGTGGTTCATGCTTGTAATCTCAGAACTTTGGGAGGCCAAGGTGGGAAGATTGCTTGAGGCCAGAAGTTCAAGACCAGCCTGGAAAACATAGTAAGATCCTCATCGCTATAAAGCGCGCGCGCACACACACACACACACACACACACACACACACATACACACACACAGGAAAACACTCTCATACATTGCTAAGTGGGAGTGTAAATTGGCTGTCCACATTGGCAAATCATTTTGCAGTACCTACTAGAGCAAATCATACATTCACACTATGACTTAGCCCTTTCATTCCTGCCAATGAGTACTTACCCCCAACAAATTATATGCAAAAGAATGCCCCTACTAGTATAATTCATAATTGTCAAAAATGAAAACAATTCACATGTCTATAAACACGAGAATGAATAAATATAGCAAGACATGTTTATAAAAGTGTATTTGACACAGCAACAAAATAAAATTATCATAAACAAGAACATAAATAAATTTTACATCACAAAAAACATTCATGCTGAGTAATTTCATTTGTTCAAAGTGCAAAACCAGGCAAAACTGGTCTGTAAAGATGGTGGTCTGCATAGCATTGGTAACTGACTCAGAGGTGACCTGAGGAGGTCCTCTCAGTTGGTTAATGTTCTATGTGCTGATTGTCTCAATGGCTTCCTCCTGACATGCTCCCTTTGCCCAAATCCAGTAATAATCCATAGGCCCTATAATCTACAGATGCTGAACATTTGGCTCAGCCTCCCAGGACAGAGAAAGGCGGAGATGGGAGCAGGGAAATCTGAAAGGACAAATGAATACCAATCCCATTTCAAGATTTTGAGCAAATATGTTCTAGAGCAGGTCTCGAATCATCCTTAGTCAAGGGTATGGCTTCTTATTTCAGTCTTCTGGTTTTTTTCTGGCAAAATTGTATTATGATTAACTAGGTCAAGAAAATGCCACCAAACAAATTTGGAAGCATAAAATAACATCTTAAAAAGTAAGAGACACTAATAAATAGTGGTTAAGAGCTTGCATTTTGGAATCATAGCTGGGTCTAATCTGTGCCCCAAGGTTCTTATTTCCAAACTTCCAGCACTAACATTTACATTGTTAAGATGTGTGAGGGTTCAGCGAGATACTGAAAGTGAAGCTTTTGATACAAGGCCCAGCACACAGTAAATGGCAGCTAACTGGCATTAAGAAGCTGTGTTGCAATAGGTGAAGGTTGTATAGTTTTCAGCCCAGGTCAGTGTGAAACAAATGACTCCCAAAGTAACTTTGAGGTACATGGGGAAGTGAGAGTGTTCTGAAAAACAGAGTGGTCAAATATATCAGTCAAGCCAAGCACAGAAAATGAGTGATTTAGGACATCATACTTAGAGCAGATGGAATTTTGAGTCCCTGGAATATTTTTAAAATCATGATTAATGAATATAGTAAATACAATAGGAAATGGAAAACTGATAAAAGATCATTGAGAAAGTTTCTGTAATAGTCAGTAGGACTCAGTCCAAATGACAAGGACATCAGAAATTGAATGAGATCAGCATGAAACAAGAATATAAAGTGCTAACGCACTTTGTAGGGAAGAATTTATTAGCCTCAAAAATAGCATATTCAGGGAGAACAATGGTTATTGCCGGGTTCTGAATCCCTTCCCTCCCAACAGAGTAGAACAAATCACTCTTAACATGACTAAGGACAACAAGTCCACATGTGACTACAATTTCAGGAAATACAGACGTGACAGTCTTCAAAATACTGTAAAATAGTGACAAAATAATAACAAATCTGATAGATTCAAGCCCCCATGCACTGCTGTAAGCCTGAGGACGCCAAGGGCTAGAAAGAGCCATGGGGTACAAGAAACACAGCAGCCAAATAAATAACCAATTCCAGTCAAATCCTGTGAGAGGGAAAACTATGCTAGAAAGAACATCATGGGTCAACTGAAAAAAAAAAAAAAAAAACATATAGATGATTAGATTTTTAAATACCTTTTTTTTTTTTTGAGTGACATCAATATTTTTTTTTTATTCCTGAATCCCAGACCAAGAAAAGTATAATAGGATTTTTGCTTACTCACTTGTGTGTTTAAGCAAATATTATTTGATGTAAATATGACATATATGGCCTATGTTGTGCATTCTTAGATACTATCTCAAATATTTAAAATCTCTTACAATCTTTGTTTTGGAGATTCCATAATTGCACAATGTAGATTACGTCTCATTCTTTTTTTTTTTTTTTTTTAATTATACTTTAAGTTCTAGGGTACATGTGCATAACGTGCAGGTTTGTTACATATGTATACTTGTGCCATGTTGGTGTGCTGCACCCATCAACTCGACAGCACCCATCAATTCATCATTTATATCAGGTATAACTCCCCAGTGCAATCCCTCCCCCCTCCCCATGATAGGCCCCAGTGTGTGATGTTCCCCTTCCCGACTCCAAGTGATCTCATTGTTCAGTTCCCACCTATGAGTGAGAACATGCGGTGTTTGGTTTTCTGTTCTTGTGATAGTTCGCTAAGAATGATGGTTTCCAGCTGCATCCATGTCCCTACAAAGGATGCAAACTCATCCTTTTTTATGGCTGCATAGTATTCCATGGTGTATATGTGCCACATTTTCTTAATCCAGTCTGTCACAGATGGACATTTGGGTTGATTCCAAGTCTTTGCTATTGTGAATGGTGCCGCAATAAACATACGTGTGCATGTGTCTTTGTAGTAGAATAATTTATAATCCTTTGGGTATATACCCAGTAGTGGGATGGCTGGGTCATATGGTACATCTAGTTCTAGATCCTTGAGGAACTGCCATACTGTTTTCCATAATGGTTGAACTAGTTTACAATCCCACCAACAGTGTAAAAGTGTTCCTATTTCTCCACATCCTCTCCAACACCTGTTGTTTCCTGATCTTTTAATGACTGCCGTTCTAACTGGTGTGAGATTGTATCTCATTGTGGTTTTGATTTGCATTTCTCTGATGACGAGTGATGATGAGCATTTTTTCATGTGTCTGTTGGCTGTATGAATGTCTTCTTTTGAGAAATGTCTGTTCATATCCTTTGCCCACTTTTTGATGGGGTTGTTTGTTTTTTTCTTGTATATTTGTTTGAGTTCTTTGTAGATTCTGGATATTAGCCCTTTGTTAAATACCATTTTTTAAAGCAAGCTGAAGAGAATATTTATAGAAAGACTTTGAGATTTGAGTAAATAGCAGTGCTGACCCTTTACAGCAGGGAACTGGTGACTGGTTGTGGAAAGAGTCAGAGAGAGGTGCTTGTACTTTTTAAAATGTTCCACCATGATTATGTGTATGTGTGTGTATGTTCACGCATGTATGTGTGCATATTTCTAATAATAAATACTTTTTCTGAGTAAAGCGGGAGTTTTTGAAAGGCAACAAGCTCAGTTGCACAAAACATGGGCTCTGGAGTCAGACAAATTCCATCTCCTCCCACTTACTGGTTTACCTCTATCTTGTTATTTAAATTCTTAAGCCCTAGCTTTATATCTAGATTACATAAGGATGATCTATGGTTGTTATTGCAATAAGTGAAGGATTTAGTATAGATTTCTGAAGTTTGTTAGCTCCCTCAGTATGTTGAAAGTGATCACCATTAGGCTCTGGGTACCTAACTGTTTACACAGACAACTGCAGTGACAACTAGGGCACCCATGCTAACTGCAGGTCAGAACAACACTCTGTGGTCACTCTGCTCACTAAGATGAGGAAACATGGAACATATTTAGAAAGGGGCACAATAAAATGCTGTTGGGTGGGAGGTTTAAAGGGCCTGAAAATCCTAAATTTGTAGGACCACCTGTTCCTGAAACAAAGTGAAAGAATTTTTTGTTTGGTTTGTGTTTGGCTCATTTTAAGAGACTTGTGACAGCTCTTATATTGACAGTAGTTATTTAAAACTTTTAAAATTACACACGAAAGCTCTCAGTCTATGTGAGGAAAACCTTTAACCTCAGACACGTGGAAACTTTGGTTTAGTGTACTTCATTTTAAAAAGTAAATAATTTTTATTTTTGACTTCAGGTTTATATAAATAATTAAAAATTACTTAAACACTTAAACTTGCTTTTCTTGTTTGATTCTTTTGAACAACAACAAAAAATAACTTTCAAGACAAGCTCCGTGTAGATGCTTTGCTTTATACTTTTTTTACCCTATGGATAACTTTATGGCAAATGCTCCAAGATGTCAAAAACCTAAAATAACTGTGCATTCAGAAAAAAACATTTCAAAAATAAAAAAATTTCAAAGAAGAATAAAATGACTAGAGTAAACAATGTGGATATTTATTTATTCTTATACTTTTCCAGTCAAATACATTTGAGGTTATTTTTAAAAATAAATACAAATAACAAAATGGAAACTATAGACAAAGAGGAAGATTGGGATACTTCTCAGCAACAAGGAAAAGAGGGAATTGAGAGGTGCTGCCCCTCCTCACTTGAGGGAAGGCTCCCTAACCCCTCTCAGGGTTACGCAAGTATTTTAAACAATGACAATAACAACAAAGGGTCACCTACAATGACAGGTATATGCTATTGCCTCCATAATTAAATTTAAAATTGTATGTATGTATTTGTGGAAGAATACAAAAGTTAAATATATTCCAGAATATCAGAAAAAAAGCATATTTATATTTTTATCAGAGAAATAAACCTTTTGATTTTTCCTTTTAAAAAGATTTTTATTTTAGAAGAGATTTAGATTTATAGTTATTGCAAAGGTAGAGCAGAGAGTCCCACGCATACTAATCCCTAGTTTCCCTTGTGAACACCTCATATCAGTATGGTACGTTTTTCACAATTAATAAAAAATATTGCTACATTATTATTAATGAAAGTCTATACATTGTTCAGATTTTCTGTTTTTCTCTATTTTTTTCTGTTCCAGGACCCCATCAAGGATACTACCTTTTACTTTGTAGTTATGTCTCCTTACATTGCTTTTGGTTGTGATAGGTTCTCAGACTTTGCTTATGAATGTCATTAGAATTTAGGAAATTATGTGTCAGATATTTTATTGAATATCGATCAATTGAGAATTATCTGTTGTTTTTCTCCTGATTAGACTAGGGTTATGGGTTTGGGGAGTAAAAACACAAGGGAAAAGTTCTATTCTCATCACATTACATCAAGGGTATGTACTATTGGCATGACTTGTCACTGTTGATATTAACCTTGATAATCTGGTGAAGGAAGTTTTCGTCCATTATTTCCACCATAAAGTCACTGTTTTATTTCTCCCTTCTATAAAGTAATATTTAAAAGAAATTCACTACGTATAGCACAATTTTCACTTGGCTCCTCCATCCTTTTGATATATCCCATGATTGTGTGTGTGTCTGTGTGTGCGTGTGTGTGTGTGCTGTGTTTTAACATTTTCTTATTTTCTGATCCTACAAGATGCTCAAGGCTGATCTTGTATATTTCCTGTCCCAGTCACAGAGTCAGCTATTTCTTTAAAGAGTTCTGGTTTCTTTTGTCAATGAATGGTACGAAAATCCAAGATCTGGGATATCTTTTTATCTAGGGCTTTTCAACTGACAGGACAAGAAGATATTTAGGTGTGTATATATCTGTGTATAAAAACATATGTATAAATATTTCTATATATAATTTTATGTATGTTAAGGTAAACATGAGTTCATACTGATATCTCCAACTGTAATCATTTCTACATGGAACAGTCGCAACTTTTCCCCTGGTTTGTCTGTAAGCTCCTACTCCAACACTTAAAAACAGGGTTCTCACCCTCTGCCATCTATTTACTAAATTATTCAATTCCAGTGTACATATATGGTGGCTTCAGACTTATTAACCCATATCCCCATGGGAAACAACTTTATCAACTAGAATGCAATTCTTATTCACGTTTCTTTTGTCCAGTTTCTTGTGCACAGACTCCACACTGATTTTCAGAGATATTTAGGTCACCAATTCATTGCCCACTGCCATCAGTGAGATTGTTTCTGACATTTTTAATACTATTAGATCATTTTGTCACATTCTATACCTCATCCTGTTGTCACCCAATCTCCTAAATAATTTTCTAAATTTGAATACGTTAAGGTACAATCTTTGTTCTGTAACTTTCTATGGGTTTTGACAAATGCATAAGCACATGGTTCCACCATTAGAGTATCATATGTAATAGTTCCAATGCCCTATAAAATGCCCTATATTTCACCTATTCAACCCTCTCTCACCCCAAACGTCTGGCAATCATTGATGTTTTTTATTGTCTTTATAGCTTTTCCTTCTACAAAATGACATATAATTGGAATTATACAGTATATAGCTTTCAGTGAGGCTAGCTTCTTTCACATAACAATATGATTTTAAGATTTAAGTCTGTTTTTTGTGGTTATATAGTCCATTTCTTACCCCTCTATAATATTCCATTGTATGGATATTCCACAGTTTGTCTACCAATGTCTATCCATTCACTTCTTGAAAGACATCTAGATTGCATGTAGTTTTGAGTAATTATAAACACATCTACTAGAAATACAAGCATGTAGGATTCCATATGGACATAAGTTTACTGGAGTATAATTACTGCATTGTATGGTAAGACTATGTTTAGCTTTGTAAGAAGCTGCCAAACAGCCTTCTAAAGTGGCTGTGCCATTTGCTTTCACACTGTGAATCACCAAGAGTTTCTGCTGCTCTGCATCCCCATAGCCATTTGTATTTTCAGTGTTTTGAATGTTAACCATTCTCAGGGGTATATATCAATTTCACTGTGATTTTCATTTGAAATCCCTTAATGACAAATAATGTTGAGTACATTTTCATGGGTTTATTTCCTCTTTGTATAACTTCTCTGGTGAAGCGTCTGTCTAGATTTTTATTACTTCTAACTAGCTTGTTTGTTCCTAGTTATTTGTATTTTGCAAATATTTTCTTCCAGTCTCTGGCTTGTCTTTTTATTCTCTTAACAATGTCTTTTGCAGAGAAAAAATATTTAAGTTTGATCAAGTCCAAATTATCAATTTTCTCTTTCTTGTGTCATGCTTTTAGTATTGTCACTATAAAATTATAATTAAACCATTGGTAAGTATTTTTTCTCTTATAACTTCATGTAAAAGTTGTATATATTTTACATTTTACAGTTAGGTCTATAATCAAATTTGAAATAATTTTGTAAGAAGTCTAAGGTCTTTGTGTAGGTTTTGAATATTTTTAAAAAAATTTTTACATACAGACATTTTAATTTTTCCTCAGCATTTGGTTGAAAGACTATCCTTTCTTCATTGAGTTGAATTTTTTGTCAAAGGTTACTAAACTATATTTCTGTCGATCTATTTGTGGGATCTCTATTCTGGTTCATCCTTCTATATGTTTATTCTTTTGCCAATGGTAGACTGTCACTATTACTTGTGCTATGTGGTAAGTTTTACAATCAGGTAATTTGGGTACTTTGACTTTATTCTTCAGTCCTGTATTGGCTCTTCCAGGTCTTACCTTTCCATACAAACTTCAGAATCAGTTTGTCAGTATCTCAATCTGTTCCAGCTGCCATAACAAAATGCCATAGAATGAAGCTTTAGCAACAAGACATTTATTTCTCACAGTTCTGGAGACTAAGGTGTCTGAGATCAGAGTGCTGGCTAATTCTGTTTATGGAGAGAGCTATCTTCCTGGTTTGCAAATGTCTGCCTTTTCCTGTGCCCTCCCATAGAGCAGAGAGATAACCCTCTTTGTCCTCTTATTAAGGTCACTAATCTCATCACAAGGACCCCACTCTCATGACCTCATCTAACCTAATTAGTTCTCAAAGGCCTCATCTCCACATACCATCACACTATGGGTTAATGCTTCAATATAGGAATATGGAGGGGGGTGCAAAATTCTATCCATAGCAGTCAATATCTACAAAATACCTTGCTGGGATTTTTATTTTCATTGTGTTGACCCTAGAGATCAATTCGGGAAGAACTGATATCTTAACAATGTTGGGCCTTCCAAACCAGAAATTTGGAGTATCATTCCATTTATTTAGATATTCTTTGGCTTTTTATCAATGTTCTGCATTACCTTCACACATAGGTTTTCTATAATTTTAGCTTAAATATTCTACTTATGTGATATTTAAATAATATTATATTTTTAACCTCAAATTCAAATTATTCATAGTTATAGTATAGGAAAGTAACTGAATTTTCGCATAAACTAAACTTAATTATAAATTGCATAAGTTTTTAATGCAATTCTTTGGGGTTCTCTTTATATAAAATCATATAATCTACAAATGGAAAGAGTTTCTTTCTTTTCAATCTGTATACATTTATTTTCCTAGTCTTGTCTTACTGTAGTAGGTAGGAGTTCTAGCACTATGTTGAATAGGAGTTGTGAGAGGACCTCTTTTGTTAAGTATGATTTTTACTGTAGGTTTTCTGTGGCTACTCTTTATCAAATTCAGACCGCTCTCTTTCATTCATAGTTTGTTGATAGTTTTTATAATGAATGGATATAGCATTTTGTCAAATTATTTTTCTGAGCCAACTGATATGTTTGTATTATTTTAATTATTTTGTCTGTGGATTGGATACATTACATACATTTATTTTCTAAACTTGCACAACTGTAGTAAATCCCACACATTCATGATGTACTTTTTTGCATTATTAGAATTAATTTACTAATATTTTGTTAGTATTTTTGCATCTCATTTCATGAGAGATAATGTTCTATTTCTTTCTTTTTATCTTTTATCTGGTTTTGATAATAGGATAGTTCCATACTTATAAAATAAATTAGAAAGTTTTGCTCTGCTTCTATTTTCAGGAAAAGTTTATGAATAATTGGCATCATTTCTTCCTGTGTTTTGTACAATTCACCAGTGAAACTATTTTGACTGTTGATTTATTCTTTAGAGAGCTATGAGTTATTGATTCAATTACTTTAATGCATATAAGCACTGGGAATTCAGGCTGCCTTTGTGCTTTGTGTGAGTTATGGTAGCTTGTGTCTTCCAAAGAACTGGTCTATTTCATCTAGTTATCAATTTTGTGGCCAGAGAATTGCTCATATATATTTTCTTTTTAATTCACTTAAAGGGCCTGATATTAGTGTTGATCACTTTTGTATTTCAGATATTGGTAATTTCTTTATTCTCTTTCTTTCTTTCACCTGCCTAGAAATTTATTACTCCTATTAAACTTTTCAAAGGTGGATTTTTTTCCCTATTTTAAATTTTATTAATTTCTGTTCTAATTTTTGTCATTTTCTTATGTTTTCTTTAGCCTAAAGGGTTCTTTTGTCTCTATTTTTATGGTGAGAGCCAAATTATGGATTCTAGATCTTTCTTCTCTCTTAAATATACTTTGAATGCTACAAACCTTCCTCTAAGCACTTTTGCTGCTTTCCACACATTTTGATAGTGTGTTTTATTTTCTTTATTGAAAAACATTTTTAAATTTCTTTTAAAAATTCTTGTTTGATCCATATATTACTTAGATGTGAATAGTTTAATTTTCAATTATTTGCAGATTTTCTAGGTGCCTTTTTGGTACTCTTTTCTAGTTTAATTAAATTGTTCCTATGGACATATTCAGTATGCTTTCAGTTTAAATGTTTTCCTTTATTTTGTAAATGTGCTGTATTACAT
This sequence comes from Piliocolobus tephrosceles, assembly GCF_002776525.5. Lineage (NCBI taxonomy): Eukaryota > Metazoa > Chordata > Mammalia > Primates > Cercopithecidae > Piliocolobus > Piliocolobus tephrosceles. Next base: position 48,709,046 of record NC_045440.1, read on the forward strand.
TGATTGATTTTTATATGCTAAACTATCCTTGTATTCCAGGAGTAACCCTCACTTGCTTATGGTGCATAATCTTTTTAAAGTGCTGCTGTATCCTGTCTGCTGGTATTTTGTTGTAGATTTTTACATCAATATTCAACAGTGTCATCGGTCTGCATTTTTTTTTTTTTTTTTCATTTCCATTTTTGTTTTGTTTTTTCCTATACTTCTTTGTCTGGCTTTGTATCAGGGTAGTGCTGACCTTATAAAATGAGTTTGACTGTATTTCCTCCTCTGCAAGTTTTTAGAAAACTTTGAGGAAGATTGGTGCTAATTTAATTCTTTTAAAAATGTTAAGGTGTGTTTATGATGCAGATTGTGGACTATCTTGATAAACGTTTCATGCAAGGCTGAGTTGAATGTGCATTCTTCAGTTGTTGGATGTGGCATTCTGTAAATGTTAACTAGATCAAACTGATTGATAGTGCTGTTCAAATAGAATATATCTTTACTGTTTTTCTGGCTACTTGAGCTATACATTACTGATAAGGTATGCCAACATCTCCAAACATAATAGTGGATTTACCTACTTCTTCTTTCAGTTCTATCAATATTTGTCTCGCATATTTTGATGATGTATTGTTTGGTGTTTATGCATTTAGGATTTGTATATTTTCTTGGAAAATTTGCCCCTTTATGATTATATAATGCTCCCCTTTTCATTAATAATTTCCCTTGCTTTAAAGGCTTGTCTTTAGTTAATATAGTCAATCGAGCTTTCTTTTGATTTTTGTTAGCAAGACACATTCTTCTCAATCTCTTTACTTTTAACCAGTCTTTATTTTAAAAGTAGACTCACTGTACATAATAGATAGTGAGTCTTATTTTATCATACCTACTGGCAATCTCTGAATTTTCACTGGCATATTTAGACCGTTCAAATTTAAGGCAATTATTCCTATCTTTGGATCAATATTAACTATGTTTGTTACTCCTTTCTATATATTGCCAGAAACTTCTTTTTCTGTCCACTATGGACTTATATGAGTATTTTTATATGACTCAATTTTATCTTCTCTTTCAGGATATCAATTATACCTTTTTAAATATTTATTTTATTATTTTTTCTTGATTTCTTAACTTTTATTTTCGATTCAGGGGTAAATGGGCAGGTTTGTAACATGGGTATATTTCAGGTCACTGAGGTTTAGTGTATGATTTATCCCATCACCCAGGTGATAATAATGTTACCCAATAGGCAGTTTTTTACCCAAACACCTTTCTCACTCTCCCCACTCAAGCAGTTCCCAGTGTCTATTCTTACAGCTTTGGTTTATCTGTATCCAATGTTTAGCTCCTGCTTATAAGTGAGAATGTGCAGTATTTGGTTTTCTGTTCTGGTGTTACCTCACTTAGAATAATGGCGTGTAATCCCAGCACTTTGGGAAGCTAAGGCAGGTTGATCATGAGGTCAGGAGTTCGAGACCAGTCTGGCCAACATGGTGAAACCCCATCTCTACTAAAAATAGAAAAAATTAACTGGGTGTGGAGGTGTGTGCCTGTAATCCCAGTTAATCCCAGCTACTTGGGAGTCTGAGGTAGGGAAATTGCAAGAACCCAGGAGGCGGAGGTTGCAGCGAGCCACGTTCACGCCATTGCACTCCAGCCAAGTGACAGTGCAGTGTGAGACTCTGTCTCAAAAAAAAAAAAAAAAAAAGAATGATGGCCTCCAGCTTCATCCAAGTGGCTGCAAAGGGCATGATTTCGTTACTTTACTTTTTATGGCTTTGCAGTATTCCATGATGTATATGTACCATATTTTCTTTATCCAGTTTACGGTTAATGGGCATCCACTTTGATTTCAGTCTTTGCTATTGTGAATAGTCCTGCAATGAACATGCAAGTGCATGTGACTTTTTGTTATAAAAAAAAAAAAAAAAAAGTCAATTTATTTTCTTTTGGGTATACTTCCACTGGTGGGATTGCTAGGTTCAATGGTAGTTCTGTTTAAAGTTGTTGAGAAATCTACACGCTGCTTTCCACAGTGGCTAAACTGATTTACATGCCCACCAGCAGTCACTAAGTGTTCCCTTTCTCACATCTTCACCAACCTCATTGTCTTCTGACATTTTTTAATAGCCATTCTCACTGGTGTGAGATGCCGTCTCATTGTGGTTTTGATGTGCATTTCTGTAATGATTAGCCAAGAGTATTTTTTCATATATCTGTTGGCCATATGCATGTCTTCTTTGCAGAAATGTCTGTTCATGTCCTTTGTACACTTTTTTCTTTCCTTTTTTATTTTTATTTATTTATTTATTTTTTGAGATGGAGTCTTGCTCTGTCACCAGGCTGGAGTGCAGTGGTGTGAACTCAGCTAAGACGTTCTCAATCTCCTGACCTTGTGATCCACCCGCCTCGGCCTCCCAAAGTGCTGGGATTACAGACACGAGTCTCCTTGCCTGGGCCCTTTGTACACTTTTAATGGAGTTGTTTTTTGTTTGTTGAATTAAGTTCCATACAGATTGTGGATATTAGACCTTTTTTGGATGCATAATTTGTGAATATTTTCTCCCATTCTGTGGGTTGTCTGTTTATTCTGTTGAGAGTTTCTTTTGCTGTACAGAAGTTCTTTGGTTTGATTAGGTTGCACTTGCCAATTTTTGGTTTTGTTGCAATTGCTTTGGAGGCAAGCAATTGGAAAGAAAGTCATTAATTCTTTCCCAATACTGATTTCCAGAATGGTATTTCATAAGTTTTTTTCTCAGATTCTTATAGTTTTAGATCACACATTTAAATTTTTAATCCATCTTGAGTTAATATTTGTATATGGTGAAAGGAAGGTTCAATCCTCTGCATAAGGCTAGCCAGCTATCCTAACAGCATTTATTGAACAGGGAGTCTTTTCCCCATTGCTTCTTATTGTCAACTTTGTCAAAGATCAGGTGATTGTAGGTGTGTTGCTTTTTTCTGGGTCCATTTGTCTGTTCCGTTGGTCTATGTGGCTGCTTTTCATACCAACACAATGCTATTTTGATTACTATAGACTTACAGTATTGTTTTATGTCAGATAGTGTGATGCCTCCAACTTTATTATTTTTGCCTAGTATTGTGCTGGTGATTTGGACTCTTTCTTGGTTCTATATGAATTTTAGAGTGATTTTTTCTAACTCTGTGAAAAATGACCTAGGTATTTTGATAGTAATAGCAGTGAGTCTGTTCCCCTGTGCAGTATTGTTATTTTAACAACACTGATTCTTGCTATTCATGGAATGTTTTTCCATTTGAATATGTCTTCTTTGATTTCTTTCAGCAGTGTTTGGTAATTCTCATTGTAGAGATCTTTACATCCCTGGTGAGTTGTATTTCTATAGGGGTGGTTGTAATGTCACCTTTGTCATTTTGGATTGTATATATTTGAATCTTTTGTTTTTCTTTATTAATCTAGCTATCGATCCATCTTGTTTATTCTATTGAAGAGCAACTTTGGGTTTCTCTGATCTTTTCTATGGATTTTTTGCATCTCAAATTCATTCAATTCTGGTCTGATTTTAATTATTTATTTTCTACTGCTAGTTTTAGGGTTTGCTTGCTCTTGTTTTTGTAGTTTATCTAGGTAAGACATTAAGTTATTAGTTTGAGTTCTTTCTAACTTCTTGATGTAAGTGTTTAGTGCTATAAATTTTCCTCTTAACATTACTTTAGCTATATCCCAAAGATTCGTGTATGTTGTGTCACTCTTTGTGTTAGTTTCAAATAGTTATGTTTATTTTTGCCTTAATTTTATTCCTAACCAAGTCATTCAGGAGCAGGATGTTTACTTCCATGTAATCATGTGGTTTTGAGATACTCGATTCAGGTCTGATTTTGATTATTTATTTTCTACTGCTAGGTTTATGATTGGTTTGCTCTTGTTTTTGTAGTTTTTCTAGGTGCAGCATTAAGTTGTTAATTTGAGTTCTTTCTAACTTCTTGACTTAAGTGTTTCATGCTATAAATTTTCCGCTTAACATTACTTTAGCTATATCCCAAAGATTCTTGTATGTTGTGTCACTCTTTGTGTTAGTTTCAAATAGTTATTTTTATTTCTGCCTTAATTTTATTCCTAACCAAGTCATTCAAGAGCAGGTTGTTTAGCTTCCGTGTAATTGTGTGGTTTTGGGATATTATCTTGGTATTTATTTCTACTTTTATTGTGCTGTGGTCAGAGAATGTGGTTGATATGATTTCAGTTTGTTTGTTTGTTTTTTTTTAATCTGTTGAGACTTGCTTTATGGTGAAGCATTTCATCAATCTTGAGTATATACTGTATACAGATAAGAAGAATATATATTCTACTATTGTTGGGTGGAGTGTTCTTTAGCTATCTATTAGGACAAATTGGTCAAGTATTGAATTTAAGTCCAAAATATCCTTGTTGGACTTCTATTGCAATGATCTGTCCAATACTATCAGTGTGATTCGAAGTATCACACAACAGGCATACCAAGTGGCATACCTAAGGCATACCTAAGTGTTTTTGGTGATGGCAGATATTTTTTCATTTTCATACTTAGCACTGCCTTTAGCACTTGTTGGTTAAAGTCTGTTTTATCTGTTATAATAATAGTGATGCCTGCCTTTTTAAAAAATTTTGTTAGTGTGATAAATATTTGTCCATTTCTTTACCTTAAGCCTAAGTGTGTTGTTACTTGTGATGTGGGTCTCTTGAAGATAGCAGACAGCTCAGTCTCACTTCTTTATCCAACTTTCCACCCTATGCTTTTTAAGTGGAGCATTTAGTCTGTTTACATTAATCATCAATAATGATATGTGAGGATTTGATCTTGTCATCCTATCATTAGCTAATTGTTATGCAGACTTGATTGTATAGTTGCTTTATAGTGTCAACAGGCATACCTAAGTGTTGTTGGTGATGGCAGATATTTTTTCATTTTCATACTTAGCACTGCCTTTAGGATCTCTTGTAAGGCAGGTTTAATGATAACAAATTCACTTAGGATTTTCTTGTCTGAAAATGAGTTTATTTCTTCTTTGCTCAGTTGGATGGTATATGAGATTCTGGGTTGGAATTTATTTTCTTTAAGGATGCTGAAAATAGGCCCCCAATCTCTTCTAGCTCGTAAGGTTTCTGCTGAAAGTTCTACTGTTAGTCTGATGGGATTCCCTTTGTAAGTGAACATCCGCTTCTCTCTAGCTACCTTTAAGAATTTTTTTTTTTCACATTGGCCTTGAAGAATCTAATGACTCTTATGTCTTGGGGATGGCCACCTTGTCCAGTAACACACAGGGGTTCTCTGTATTTCTTGAATTTGCATGTCAACCTGTCTGCTGAAATTACAGAAATTTTCATGAATTATTTCCTCCAATATATTTTGCAACTTGTTTGCTCTCTCTCATTCTCATTTAGAAATGCCAATGAATTATATGTTTACACAGTCCCTTATTTCTTTACATAATCCCATATTTCTCAGAGTTTTTCTTCATTTGTCAATATTCTTTTTTCTTAATTTTTGCCTACCTGCATTGCTTTGAAGGAGCTATTTTCAAGCTCTGAGATGCTTCCTCAGCTTGATCTATTCTATTGTTTATACCTTGTTTTATGAAATTCCTGTAGTTAATTTTTTATTTCTAATAATTCAGTTTGCTTCTTTCTTAAAACAGCTATGTCATCTTTTTACTCTCTTGGATTATTTTACTGTTTTCCTTGGATTGGGTTTCAACCTTCTCTTGTATCTCATTCAGCTTGCTTGCCATCTAGTTTCTGAATTCCATTGCTGATGTTTCAGCCATTTCTATCTAGTTAAGAACCATTGCTAAGGAGCTAGTGTAATCCTTCGTAAGAGGACACTCTTAACTTTAAGAGTTGCCAGAGTTCTTGCACTGGTTCTTTTGCATCTGTGAGGTCTGATGTCCCTTTATTCTTTGAAGTTGTTGTCCCTTGAATGGGGCTTTTTGTTTTTATGTTCTTTATTGCCCCTGAGGGTTTGACTGTGGTACGAGTTGTGTATAGTCGAATGGCTTCATTTCCAGATGCTTTCAGAGGGCCAAGTTTCAGCTCAGCAATCCTGAACAGCATGTTCCACCCTGTGGGGCTGGAATGAGGCCCTTAACTTTGTCCTCTGGCCCTTGAGGGACAGCACTGGCTGCACTGCAGGGCTGAGATGCTCCCAGACCACTGGCAACAGCACTCTGTGGGGGTTGTGTGCGAAAGTGCACTGGCAGGCAGCATGGGGGTAGTGTGTAAAGGTGATTCAGTGGGGTGGTGGCAGAGTCATGGCCAAATGCATTCCAGTAGAGCAGTGCTTGGTGGGGGCATCTTGGAGGGACACACTCTGGTGGGGGGCTGTCAGCAAAAGGACTTTGGTGGGGTGGCAGGGGCTGCCTGCAAGAGCACTATGGCCATAGCGACTGCAAAAGTGCTTTAGTGAGACAGCTGAAGATGTTTGTGAGCTGGTGTTGTCAGACAGGGACTCTGGAGGGGGCCATCAGAAAGGGAGTGGGGGTGCACAGATGAAACTCACCCCTGTGCCAGAAGAAAGGCAGCCATGTTCTCTCCAAGTGCAGCAGATAACAAAGTTAAAGCCACCTGGAGGAATATGGAGATTGTGGAGAGTGTTGGGGGATGGGCGCCTATGGTATCTTCCACCGCATCCTTTCCCCCACTAACCAACTGGGCTCTGTGCAGATTCAAGCTCTGTCTTTGCCAAATCTCTGGGCAGTTTCTCCTGCCAACTAAAATGATAATGAGAATCATGGGGTCATGTATACTAAGATTCCAGACATCTGTGGAGATAGTGGACTGATCTATATTTATTTCTCTCACCCCTTTCTTAGAATCCATTCAGGACCAGGAATGAGTCCTGATGCTTGACCTCAATTATACTTCCTCTGATTTTCTTTTTTAGTGCTTTTCTTAGAGTTTACAACATAAACTTTTAGCTACTTCAAGGCCACCTTAAAATGATACTGTTTTTCATGTTACTTCAGGCAACTTATAATGGAGGATCCAAATTTTGACTCTCACATCCCTTGTGACAAAGCTTTCATTTAACTTATTCATAGGCTGTAAATGCATGATACTTTATTACTATTATTACTTGTAATAAATTGTTATCTTTTACATCATTAAAAATTATAAATAATAAAGCATATTAATTTACCAAAAGTCATTACTTCTCTGTTGTTCTCCATTTTTTTACATTGATTCAATATTCTGACCTAAATGGTTCCTTCTTCCGGAATAAAAAATAATAATAAACCTTACAAAGCAGGTCTGTTGGCCATAAATTCTATTTGTTTTTATGTGAGAAAGATTTTATCTCTTTTTACTTTTGAAAGGTAATTTCACAGGGTATAGAATTTTGGGTTGGTAGTTTTTGTTCTTTCAACATTTTAAAGACACAACTCTGTTTTCAACTAGATTTTCTTTTGTTTATGTGGTTTCCAATAAGAATCTGATGTTTCTGCTATTCTTCCTCTATAGATAAAGTATTTTACTCCACTCTGGGTCTATTTAGAAGTTTATCTTTGTCTCTTGTTTCCTGGAGTTTTAATGTATGTTTAAGGTGAAAGCTTTTTGGTTTTCTCGTTTTTGTATTTATTTTGCTGGGTGTTCTATAACCTTCCTGATTCTGTGATTGTCATTAATTTTAAACAGTTCTCAGCATCATTACTTCACAACTTTCTGCTCCATTCATTTTTTCTTCTCCTCATGATACTTGATTACACCTATATTACATCATTTTAATTGTCCAACAGTACACAGACATTCTGTTCTATTTTTTATCCCCCCCAACTTCACCTTTTAATTTCATTTTGGGAAGTTTCTGTTAACTTATATTCATGCTTACTGATCCTTTACTCAACTCTGTCTGGCTTCCTTCCATCCTACTGATGACTTCAAATGACATTTTTAATTTGTTGTAATGTTTTTATTCTTAACATTCACTTCTGATTTTTAATGAAAAATACCATATCTCTATTATGCGTCTGGTCTTTTATGTTCTTACTTTTTTATTAGAGCCCTTAACACATTAGAAATCATTTTTGGTGTTTTGTTAGGGGGATTTTTGGTATTTTTTGTTGAGATAAGACTTAAATAACATGAGATTAATCTTTATGAAGTGAACAATTCAGTGTCATTTAGTGTATTCACAATGTTGTACAACTATCACCTTTATGTAGTTCCAAGACGTGTTCATCATCCAAAACAAATCCCAGGCACATCAAGCAGTTATCCCCTACTGCCTTCTCCCCAAAAACCACCGGTCTCCTTTCTGTTAAGTGGATGTGTTTATTAGGCTACTTCATATAAATGGAACCATACACTATGTCGCTTTTCACGCTTGGCTTATTTGTATTAGTATAATGTTTTCAAGGTTCATCTATGCTGTGGTATATAGTAGATTTCATTCCTTTTTAAGGCTGAATAATATTCCATTGTGTGGACATACCACCTTTTGTTAAATGTCAAATATCCCTTGATAAGCATTTGGGTTGTTTCCACCTTTTGGCTATTTGAATAGTGCTGCTGTGAATATTTATGTGGAAATATTTGTTTGAATACCTATTTTTATTTCTTTTGAGTGTATACTTAGGAGTGAAATCCCTGGGTCATATGGTAATTCTACATTTAAAATTGTGAGGAACCTCCAGAGTGTTTCCCATCGTGGCTACAACATACTGAATTCCCATTAATAATGTACAAAGGTTTTAATTTATTCATATCTTTCCCAATACTTGTTATATTTGTTTATTATTATTTTTTGATTGTCACCATCTTAGTGGATACAAAGTGATATTTCATTGTGGTATTACTATGTATTTTGTTAACGATTAATGATGTTGAGGGTCTTTTCATGTGCTTATTGGCCATTTGTATATCTTTGTTAGAGAAGAAAATAATAAAAATAAGAGCAGAGATCAATGAAATAGAACACACAAAAAAGGAGAAAATCAATAAAACAGTAAGTTGATTCTGTAAAAGATTAGCAGATTTTTAAAAATTCTAAAATGTTGGAGCGAGAGAAAAAATACAAATTACTAATACCAGAAGTAATATACTGAATTTCAGTACAGATCCTACATATTTTGAATCCCTTCTGTCAGTAAATTACAAGAGTTAGATAAGTTGTACAAATACACTGAAAAAATTAATTCATTAACATAAATGCAAGAATAAAATTAACATTACATATTAATCTTAAGGAAATTACATTTGCACTCAAAACATTCTATAGAAAAAATTTCCAAGCTCTAATTGCTTCACTGGTGAATTCTGCCAAAATTTTATGAAAGAGATCAATAATACATTTTTAGAAAATAGAAGAAAAATAGCTTTACAATGACATTATAAGAAACAAATGTTATAAACCAATTATTCTTCATAACAGACTGGCTAAAAGAAAATAAACAAAAGTAGTATAAATCAAAACTATTATTAAATAAGAAGTATAATCCATTATTACAGAGTGGGATTTATATTAGAATTACAAGTTTGCTTTTACATTAATAAATATATGTATGTAATTTAATACTTAAATCATAAATAGCCGGGCGTGGTGGCTCAAGCCTGTAATCCCAGCACTTTGGGAGGCCGAGACGGGTGGATCATGAGGTCAGGAGATCGAGACCATCCTGGCTAACACGGTGAAACCCCGTCTCTACTAAAAACTACAAAAAACTAGCCGGGCGAGGTGGTGGCGCCTGTAGTCCCAGCTACCAGGGAGGCTGAGGCAGGAGAATGGCGTGAACCCGGGAGGCGGAGTTTGCAGTGAGCTGAGATCTGGCCACAGCACTCCAGCCCGGGTGACAGAGCGAGACGCCGTCTCAAAAAAAAAAAAAAAAAAAAAAAAAAAAAAAAAATCATAAATACAATAAAAGACTACGTGTAAGGTTTAACAAAAACTATCCTTTCCCCTTCTTCATGAAAATTTGGTCTTTGGTTGATTCCCTGCTTTGTTTCCATAGAAATTAATGGCATGTTTTACTAGACAATACTGTTTATGGAAAAGCTGACCCTGGATAGATGCATTGCTCCTGTAGTGGCAATTATAAATACAGTATTCTTCCCTTATCCCCAGTTTTGTTTCCACACCTTCAGTCACCCCAGTCAACCATGGTCCAAAAATACTAAGTGGAAAATGCCCCCCAAAATTCCTAGGTTTTAAATTACATGTCATTCTGAGTAGTGTGATGAAATCTTGCCCAATCCTGCTTCATCCTGACTAGGATGTGAATCTTCCCTTTCTCCAGTATCTCCACTCTGTAGGCATCTCCTGTCTGCCTGTTAATCACTTAGTAGCCATCTCAGTTAACAGATGGATTGTGGTGATATCACAGTACTTATGTCCAAACCACCATTATTTTACTTAATGATGATCCCAAAGCGCAAGAGTAGTAATAATGGCAATTCAAATATACCAAAGAGAAGATGTAAAGTGCTTCCTTTAAGTGAAAAGTTGAAAGTTCTCAACTTTATAAGGAGAGAAAATCAAAGGTATGCTGTGATTGCTAGCATCTATGGAAAGAACAAATTTACCTGTGAAATTGTGAAAAAGGAAAAAGAACTTCAGGCTAGTTTAACTGTTGTACCTCGACACTGTAAAATTACAACCACAGTGCATGAAAGGTGCTTAATCGAGATAGAAAAGGCATTACATTTGTGGGTGGAAGACATTATCAGAAACATGTTCCTAGTTATGGCAATTGGATTCAGCACTGTCCCTGATTTCCGGCATCCACTTGGGGTCTTGGAATGCATTCCCTGTGAAGCAGTGGGCACTGCCATATACTGTGTGGCCCTTCTATCTTTCGGCTTTTTTGAATGAGATAACTTGTGAATGGGCAGGTTATAGGGCACTGAAAACTATGGTTATGGAGCTCTTACAGGCTTTTGGTGAGAGAGTGCAGCTTCTAAGCTAGCGGAGCTCCTACACCAATAGGAATTTTTGATAGAAATCCACATTTATAATTGTATATCTTCACTGCATTTTACCATGGGTCTTACTGCAGACACCAAATCAACTCTTTTTAGGTAGATCTGTTTAATAAAAGCTAAAGAGTTTGATATATAACTCACTGAATCATGCAGTAGTTCTTATAATGTCAATATACTCAGTTTTGATAATCAGTTATTTTATTGGTGAAATATTCTATAGTTTTAAACATATATCTTCATTGAGAATCAAACCATGCATTTTCTTGATGGTGGGAAAAGAAAAATAGTGTTATATTTCAATAGACCACTGTAAGTGATTTATTGAAGTATTATTCTTTAAAAGTTAGGCAATACTAATTAATTATCAATCAATTCTCAATATGTGAAACTGCAATGCAGGTTATAGTTTATAATGATCTTACATGGTTCTCTTAATCTAATTGTAATTTTCCTTTATCATTTTCTCTACTAAATACTAAAATTACAAGTTTGTTCTCTTGAACAAAAAAAAATTTTTTTTTAATGTATTCCTCCTGCTAAGATCAAACTACATTCTTTTGGTGACTGGAGGGTACACGTCCTGCTGAGGTAAAATAAATTGCTACACTTCCCTAAGAGTGTTCAGTTCCAGTAACAATCTACCCTGCCAGGTCCCAGCAGGAGAAAATGACTCACTTCTAAATCTAGTGAATATCCAGACACATTTAACATCTTAAAGTGTAGTTTTACCAGATGATTTTTAATATATATGTCATAATATATAATATGAGAAAATTATTTTATGGATTGTTATCCCAAAAAGAACCACTCAAATCTGAAGATTATAAGCACCTACTGATTAATTACTCACACTTGTCAAGGGTTTAGAAGGTTATGGCAATTTAATAAAATTCACAGACAGTCTGGGCACGGCAGCTCATGCTTGTAATCCCAACACTTTGGTAGGCCAAGGCTGGTGGATCATGAGGTCAGGAGTTTGAGATCAGTGTGGCTAACATGGTGAAACCCCGTCTCTACTAAAAATACCAAAAAAAGTAGTGGGGCGTGGTAGTAGGTGCCTGTACTTGGGAGGCTGAGGCAGGATAATCACTTGAACCCGAGAAGGCAGAGGTTGTAGTGAGCCGAGATCGCACCACTGCACTCCAGCCTGGCAACAAGAATGAGACTCTGTTTCCAAAAAAAAAAAAAAAAAAATTACAGGTAGAAACAAATTTTCCCTCTTTCGGAAAATACACATTTTTATCTCCAGTCTCCAGAACAATATTAGGTGAATGTAGGCTATGATGATTTGAACTTTGATCTTTTAAATTTGCAGTGACACTAGAGTTGATATTTTGCCACTGAAACATAATATAACTACATCTTGCTGGGAAAAGATCAGGAAAAGTCATAATTCATAATAGTATATTAACAAAAATCAGACTGACTCCTGACTTCTGTAAGGAAGGATGTTATAGAAGTTGGGAGGTATAAAATGCCTAAATTATCTTCACCTCTTCTCATTTCTCACCTTCTGCATCTTTATCCCCCGGGATGTTTTGGAAATCTCCAAGGCCAGCAGAAAAAGGCAAAATATTTTTCAAGTGCTTAAAGGAAAAGTACTGTTAACCCAGAATCCGATTCCAGCAAAAATATTCTTCAGGCATAAAGGGGAAGTCATGACTTCTCAGATGGTGAAAACATACAGAACTTGTCCCCAGTAGGTTTACTCTAAAAGAATGGCAGAAGGAAATTCTCTAACGGTCAAGATCTATGGCTAGGCAGTAGCCTAGTCAGTTCTTAGAACTAACACCAAAAGCATAATCCACAGAAGGAAAAAATAATAATATATAGAACTTCAGTTTCCATGTAGTTGAGCGGTTTTGATTGAGTTTCTTAGTCCTGAGTTCTAGTTTGATTGCACTGTGGTCTGAGAGACAGTTTGTTATAATTTCTGTTCTTCTATATTTGCTGAGGAGTGCTTTACTTCCAATTATGTGGTCAATTTTGGAATAAGTGTGATGTGGTGCTGAGAAGAATGTATATTCTGTTGATTTGGGGTGGGGAGTTCTATAGATGTCTATTAGGTCTGCTTGCTACAGAGATGAGTTCAATTCCTGGATATCCTTGTTAACTTTCTGTCTCGTTGATCTGTCTAATGTTGACAGTGGGGTGTTGAAGTCTCCTATTATTATTATATGGGAGTCTAAGTCCCTTTGTAAGTCCTTAAGGACTTGCTTTATGAATCTGGGTGCTCCTGTATTGGGTGCATATATATTTAGGATAGTTAGCTCTTCCTGTTGAATTGATCCCTTTACCATTATGTAATGGCCTTCTTTGTCTCTTTTGATCTTTGATGGTTTAAAGTCTGTTTTATCAGAGACTAGGATTGCAACCCCTGCTTTTTTTTTTTTGTTCTCCATTTGCTTGGTAGATCTTCCTCCATCCCTTTATTTTGAGCCTATGTATGTCTCTGCATGTGAGATGGATCTCCTGAATACAGCAGACTGATGGGTCTTGACTCTTTATCCAGTTTGTCAGTCTGTGTGTTTTAATTGGAGCATTTAGTCCATTTACATTTAAGGTTAATATTGTTATGTGTGAACTTGATCCTGCCATTATGATGTTAGCTGGTTATTTTGCTCGTTAGTTGATACAAAAAGGAGAGTATTTTTGTTTGCTTATTTTCCACTAGTATGTCCTATAAGTTTTATGAATTATCTTTCTATATTGTTTGCTTGATTTTCAGTTAGGATTCTCAAGGATCTAGAACTAGATGTACCATATGACCCAGCCATCCCATTACTGGGTATATACCCAAAGGATTATAAATCATGCTGTTATAAAGACACATGCACACGTATGTTTATTGCGGCACTATTCACCATAGCAAAGACTTGGAATCAACCCAAATGTCCATCTGTGACAGACTGGATTAAGAAAATGTGGCACATATACACCATGGAATACTATGCAGCCATAAAAAGGATGATTTGTGTCCTTTGTAGGGACATGGATGCAGCTGGAAACCATCATTCTTAGCAAACTATCACAAGAACAGAAAACCAAACACCGCATGTTCTCACTCATAGGTGGGAACTGAACAATGAGTTCACTTGGACTCGGGAAGGGGAACATCACACACCGGGGCCTATCACGGGGAGGGGGGAGGGAGGAGGGATTGCACTGGGAGTTATACCTGATGTAAATGACGAGTTGATGGGTGCTGATGAGTTGATGGGTGTAGCACACCCACATGGCACAAGTATACATATGTAACAAACCTGCACATTATGCACATGTACCCTAGAACTTAAAGTATAATAATAATAATAATAAAAGAAGTAATGTATAAATCCCCTCAATTAAAAAAAAAAATTCATTCAAATGTTTAAAAGTTCCTCTGCTGAAATTCTCATTGTTTTTTTACCCACAAATAAGGCCCGTCTCTCTCTCTCTCTCTCTCTCTCTCTCTCTCTCTCTCTCTCTGCTTTGAAAATATTTTTCTTGGTTTTTAGTTTTAGAAGTTTGAAGATGATGTGTCTTGCTGTAAATGTATTGGAATTTATCCTGTTTGGTGTTCACTCAGGTTTATATCTTTTGCCAAATTTGGGAAGGTTCTAGCCATTATTTTTTTTGAAGTACTTTCTCAGTCAGCTTCTCTTTTTTCTCTCCTTCCAACAGTTTGATAACATGAATGTTAGAAATTTTATTACAACCTTCTCTGTTTCTGAGGCTCCACTCCTTTCTTTTTAGTTTATTTTTTCTCTAAGTCAGATTGAATACTTTCAACTATTTTATCTTTCAGTTCACTCTTTCATTTTATGCCCTCTCCATTCTATTCTTACACACATATATGGAAGTTTTATTTCACTTATTATATTTTGAAGTTGAAAACTTCTATTTTTTTGTTTCTTTCCTGAGACTTTTCTTTTTCTTACATTTGTATAAAGCATATTTATAACTGCTCCTTAAAGTATTTTAATAATGGCTGCTTGAAAGTCTTCAATAATTCTAACATCTGTATCATCTTGGTATTGTCATCTGTGGATTACCTTTTCTCATTCAAGTTGAGATCTTCCTGTCTCTTGGTATGATGAGTGATTTTTCATGGAAACAAGCTGGGATCTTCAGACTCTGCTATATCAAACATTGCCGGAACCCTTAAGGCCAACCTGCAGAACAAAGCCCTCTCAACATTATATTTGTTTATCCAAGTTATTTAATGCAATTGTACTTTGTTCATTCATATCAACATACAGTATTTCATTTCTATTGAGAGAGTACACTTATTATATATGCTTTATAATATATAATTTGATAGATTACACTTTATTTCTGCATATACAGATAAACTTTATGTTGAAACCATTTTATATATTTTTTAAATCTTGAAACTTATGAATAGCTCTGCAGCAATAATCCTTGATATATCTTTTGGTGAATATATGTCCTTATTTTAGTTCACTAGCTACGTAAGAGTGGAATTGTTGAGTCACAAAGTGTACATATACTTAGCTTTGACAGATACTTCCAGTTTTCTGATATGGTTGTACTAATTTATATTCCCATTAGCAGTGTATGAGAGCCTCAGTTGTTCCACACTCTTGACAGCCCTTGGATTACTGTTTTCTTTTTAGCATCATTGGTGATTGTGTCATTGCACTGTGGTTTTAATTTGCATTTCTTAGATGGAGAATACAGTGCTTCATGTGTTTATTGTACATCTGAATATCCTCTTATTTGAAATGTCTGTTCAAAACTTTTGCCCACTTAATGTAGAATTGTCTTTTTCTTTATCATAAATATATTGGAGTTCTTCATATTCTCTGAATATGCATGTGTTTTGGAATCTATATCTATAGTGACATAGATATAGATCTATATCTAAATGATTATCTTCTATGTCTCTGTAGGCTATCTTTTCAATTAATGTTATCTTTTGATCTGAAGTTCTTATTTATAAGTAAGTGTGATACAGCAATATTTTCTTTGTGGTTAGTGCATTTTTTCCTACTTTAAGAAATGTTACCTCCTTTAAAGTCATAAAAATATTCTTCTGTGTATATTTCTAGAGGTTTCATTGTTTATATTTATATCTATAATTTATATTTATACAAATATAAATCTATACATTTATATCTATAATTAAAGTGGAATTGATTACTGTAAAAGTCATGAAGTAGAGACAAGAGATTTTTTAAATCTAATAGATTAAGAGTTACTTATTTACAAGACCATTTTTTTCCCACCATTACAATGCAGCATTAAGTTTTTTTCATTAGCAGGTGAAGTACTCCTATTTCCAGATTCTATCCTTGTTTCAATTTCACATTGCCTTATTTACTATCACTTTATAATAGATCTTAAAAGAGAGAACATTGGGAAGTTTGAATAAATAATAATTTTAAATTATCTATTAAAGAAAAATCCATCTTTATTCTTTCAATTTTTTTTATTTTAATTGAAAGAGAGCTTTGTATGTTTCAATCAGGTACACATGGTGTTTTGAAGTATATGTATATTGTGGAATGCTTAAATCTAGCTAATAAACAAATGTATTTTTTCTGATTTGATGAAAACACACAACTTCATATTCTTTACTCTTTTCAAAAATAGAATGTATCTTAATTATAGTCACCTTCTGTACAAAAGATTTCTTGAAATATATTCCTTCTATATAATTATAGTTATGTATCTTTTGACCAAAATGGATATTTTTCATATGTAATACACTTTTTAGTTTTTATTTTTTAATTATTAAATTTTATGTATAAAATAAAATCCTTCATGTGACTTTTAAAATTTTCTTATATCTAAGAGAGGTGAACAGGTCTAATTATAATAGCATTTGGAGACAAATTTACATTTGTAAATGTAAATTAGCTATTTGTTTGTTTCTGGATAGGTCCACAAACATATCCAAATATTTTTTGCAGATAAAGCTGATGATATCACATAAATAACAACCTTTTCTGCAAAGTTTATATTAATTATTAGGATATTTTATGAGAGTTTGCAATCTTATACAATCACTTATTACAATCTTATACAATATTTTATAAGACTTTTGCAATCTTTTATGACTTTATATAAGATCATTATTTTGATCAATGATGAACTGCACATTCATTTCATAAAATTATGATGAAGAGGCTGTGCCTGGTGGTGCACACCTGTAATCCCAGCACTTTGAGAGGCTGAGATGGGCAGATTGTGTGAGCTCAGGAGTTTGAGACTAGCCTGTACAACATGGAGATACCCCAATTTTACAAAAAATACGAAAGTTAACTGGGCGTGGTGGTGTGCAACTGTAGTCTCAGCTACTGTGGGAGCTAAGGTGGGAGGATTGTTTGAGCCCAGTGCCACTGCACTTCAGCCTGGAACTGTTACTATCCCTAAAGACCTTCTAGACAAGATGTGGAGTCAGAAGACAGTGATATTGATGATCCTGATTCTGAGTGTAGGCCTAGCCTAAGGTGTGTGTCTGTATCGTAGTTTGAAATTAAAATTTAAAAAATTAAAAATTTTTTAAAAAGAAAAAAGTATATAGACAAATGATAGAAAGAAAGAAAATATTTTGTACAATTGTACAATGTACAGATTTGTCTTGGTTTCTTTTTTTTTTTTTTTTTTTTTTGAGACAAAGTCTCACTCTGTCACCTAGACTGGAGTGCAGTGGCACGACCACAGCTCACTGCAACTTCCGCCTCCCAAGTTCAAGCGATTCTCATGCCTCAGCCTCCCAAGTAGCTAGGATTACAGGCATCCACCACCACGCCCAGCTAATTTTTGTATTTTTAGTAGAGACGGGGTTTCACCATGTTGGCCAGGCTGGTCTCAAACTCCTGACCTCAGGTGATCCACCTGCCTCGGCCTCCCAAAGTGCTGGGGTTACAGGTGTGAGCCAACACACCCAGCATATTGGTTTTAAGAGAAGTGCTATTACAAAAGAGTAAAAGAGTGTAAGAAAGTTAAGTTTATAAGGTAAAAAAAGTTATGCTAAGCTATGATTATTATTAAGAAAAGAAACTTTTCAAAAATTAAGTGTAGTGTAGCTTAAATGTACAGTGTTATAAAGTCTACGGTAATGCACAGTAATGTCCTAGGGCTTCGCATTTAGTCACCACTCACTCATTGGCCCAGAGCAACTTCCAGTCCTACAGGCTCCATTCATGATAAGTTCCCTATACCGGGGTACCATTTTTCATATTTTATACTATATTTTTACTTACTTTTTTCTATGTTTAGAAACACCAATACTTATCATTGTGCCACAACTGCCTACAGTATTCAGTAGAGTAACATACTGTATAGCTTTGTAGCCTAGGCGCAATGGGTTAGACCATGAATACTAGGAGTGTGGTAGGCTCTACCATCTGTGATTTAATTACGTATTTGTCAGATCATATCCCCATTATTAAGTGACACATGATGATAAATCCTAATTCTGAAAAGAGTCAGGCATACTTAGGTACTTTTTTATTATCTCCCTGCACCTTGCCTAGCAGATTTAGCCTCAGGCCCTTGGCTAACTACTGACCATCCTGAATGATTTATGGTTTCAACTGCCCATGAGACACACTCCCAGGGATTTCTGATCTAGAAGTACATAAATTTATGACTTAACTACTTTGATGTAAGTGATTGACAAACAGACACTTGTACAGATCAAGAAGCTAAATCAGTTTATAAATTTAAACCAGCCATGTACAGAGATACGAGCATAAATAAATGATGCATAGAATCTTTGAGACTATCTCCTTATCCTCAGAGTACAACTATGTTGGATTTATATTCTAGCCTACTAATGACACAAGTTGGAAAGTTGTTGATGAAAACATCCACCCATTTTGCTTACAAACAAGGTTAGATATTTTCTCTTCCTTACATTTCTACAAATCTATTACTTGCAAGCTATCTCTCTATATGCTCTCAGATAACTTATACTATAACTTATATCTATGACACTTTGGTACTAAAAACTGCTAAGATATTATATGTGCTATGCAAATATGTAACATAAATACTATGATTTGCAATGGTCAAGAGTGTTACTTACATTTTATTTAGTTGAATTCTGTATAGACCCCCAAATGATTAATTATAAGTGAAAAAAATATAAATTTTAACCAAGATAATGCCAAATAAAAATGATATACAGGATTAGAGAAAATATATCAAGAATCTGCTCTTGAAAGCCATTGTAAGTTGTCAAATAACCACTAAAGAGCAAGACTCTGTCAAAAAAAAAAAAAAAAAAATCTGCGATGATATATCATTTTATGCTAGCAATAATGGCTATGAGTAAAACACCAAAACAACAGATATTGATATGGATATGGAGAAAAGGAAACATATATTGTTGCTGGGAATGTAAATTAATTTAACCTCCATGGAAAATAGTATGGAGATTTCTCAAAGAACTAAAGACAAAACGACCATTCAACACAGCAATCTCACTATTAAGCATTTACCCAACAGAAAATAAATTGTTATATCAAAAGGGCAGCTGAACTTGCATGCTCATCATGATACTATTCAAAATAGTAAAGTTGACCCACCTGAGTGTCCATCAATGGTTGACTGAATAAAGAAAATGTGGTACATATCCACCACAGAACAGTATGCAGATATAAAAATGAACTAAATCATGTCCTCTGCAGCAATGGGGGTGGAGTTAGATGCCATTATCCTAAGTGAACGAACTCAGAAAACCAAATACTACATGTTCTCACTTACAAGTTGTATCTAAACGATGGGTAAATATGGTCATAAATAAGAAAATAATAGGTACTGGGGACTCCAAAAGCAGGTGGAAGTTGAAAAACTAACAACTACCAGGTTCACTATTTGGATATTGGATACATCAGAATCCTAATCCCCACCAGTATGCTATCTACTTGTGTAACAAACAAGCACATGTAGCTTCTGGATTAAGATAAAATAACAGAAAATAAAATAAAACTTTACAGTTAAAAAAAAAAAAAAAAAAACCTGTTGCAGCCCAGCACAGCAGCTCACACCTGTAATTCCAACATTTTGGGAGGCTGAGGCAGGCGGATCAAGAGGTCAGGAGTTCAAGACCAGCCTCACAAACATGGTGAAACCTCTTCTCTGCTAAAAATACAAAAATTAGCTGGGTCTGGTGACACGTGCTGGTAATCCCAGCTATTCAGGAGGCTGAGGCAGGAGAATCACTTGAACCCGGGAAGCGGAGGTTGCAGTGAGCCGAGATGGTACCACGGCACTCCAGCCTAGACGACAGAGTGAAACTCTGTCTCAAAAAAAAAAAAAAAAAAAGGAAAACCTGTTGCTAAATTAGGAGTCTGATTCAGAAAATATTTACTTATTTTACTTCAAAATTGACCCCAAGTTTTGTGCTCATATCCATTAATATATTATCCAGTTTTTTTTTTTTTTTTATGCAATCATTATTTTACTCTGTGGCAATAAACGTTTCTATTTTTCTTTGGAGTGCCAGTTTCATCAAAGTTGCAATTACATGTATAAAAGCAATGTTTAATATACCTAAATTGCTTGTTTCAAACATAATTTATTGATGAAACAAACATATTTACAGCTCTTTTCTCAATGGTCGCTTTCACTGGAAAGGATCAAAAATAAATAAAACATCAATGTATAATTATGGTTTTGTAGTTAAGGACAACTCTGTGACATCATTTCGGTCAAAAAAGGATTTACAGAATTATAATGGTAGGGTATAGAAGGTCTTGGTGCTTTTAGAGTAAGGGGGCATTCAAAGCTGGTGCTATTTCTCCACTCTCCTTCCCAAGCTTCCCACCTTTATGATGGTCATGATGTTTCAGACTATCCCACGTGTCTCACAGGAACGAGCTGACAAGCATAATGGAATGATTTCCAGAATGGCTACATGAGGGGCTTGGCAATTCTCTTCCCAGTAAAACAACCAGTTAACTGGTAAAATATACAAGAAACACCCACTTACCTTAAAGTCTCTGAAAATTGATCTAATTGCATGTAGCAAATGGAGAAACAGTTATTCAAAAACACCTGCTAACTTTCTGTGAGAACAGCAAGAATCTGTAGCATTTGAACCACACAATCTGCTTCAACTAACTTCCCATGCATGTCGTAAGGAGTCTCCAGCCTGACAGTACAACCAAGAAAGAAGCCTCC
Organism: Piliocolobus tephrosceles; assembly: GCF_002776525.5. NCBI lineage: Eukaryota > Metazoa > Chordata > Mammalia > Primates > Cercopithecidae > Piliocolobus > Piliocolobus tephrosceles. Next base: position 48,730,104 of record NC_045440.1, read on the forward strand.
CTTTTCTCACTGGTGGTAGCCTGACTAGTATTTCGCTCAAGTAGGAACATGGGACTGGTAACTATTATCTCCCATACCCCAGCTCTCTGTATAGAAGTCTTAATCTGAGAAGGCACAGAAAGAGGATTAGGGTTCCCTTCCTTCGCCCAGCTGACACGCATAGGGCAGAACCTCTATCCAGACATGTTAGCCTAATAAAACTAGGACCCATATCTTTCTTGCCACAGATAAATGGTATGACAGACGTTCATACTAGGAAAGAATGATGGGAAGACCAGGGGCTATCAACCCTCTTCCCCACCCCTATGTCCACCCATGGAACAATGGTGTCACTCTTGAAAAGAAAAATATAGTAATCAAAACACCTGAAAAATTTAAGCTATAGAGAGGAAAAAAGAAAAGGAGGTGCCAGAAGCTGCCTTAAAGAGAGCTCAGATCTTAGATTTAGTGAACAAAAACGTCAAAAACAGCAATTATAAATTTTTTCAAAGGACTACCAGGAACTGTATCTAAAGAATTAAAGTATAATGACAAGTTTTTATCTACTAGAGAATATCAACACATAAATAGAAATGATAATGAAGAATCAAATGGGAATTTTAAAGTTAACAAGTACAATAATAAAAATTTAAAAATTACTGAAGGGCTCATCAGTAGATTTGAGTTGATAGAAGTAAGATCAAATGAACTTGATAAAATTAAAAGATAATTAATGATCAGAAAAACAGATAAGAATGAAGAAAAAGTTAACAGAACCACAGATAAATGTGGGACAACTTAAGCAGTCTAAAATATGCACAATAGGAATACCAGAAGAAGAGAGAGAGAAAGGAACAAAATACCATTACAAAATAGTGGCAGACACTGCAAATTTGATGAAAAACACAAATACTCTACATATTTAAGAAAATAAACAATCCCTAAGTAGGATAAATACAGAAACATCCCCACCAAGAAGCATCATATTCAAAAGGTTAAAAGCAAAATATAAAAAGGAAACTGTGAAAGTAGCAACAGAATAAAAGTTTAGGCCAGGCACAGTGGCTCACGCCTGTAATCCCAGCACTTTGAGAGGCTGAGGCGGGTGGATCACCTGAGGTCAGGAGTTCAAGACCAGCCTGGCCAACATGGTGAAACCCTGTCTCTACTAAAAATACAAAAAAAAAAAAAAAAAAAAATAGCAGGGGTTGTGGCTGGCGCCTGTAATCCCAGCCACTCAGGAGACTGAGGCAGGATAATCGCTTGAACCCAGGAGGTGGAGGTTGCAGTGATCTGAGATCGTGCCTTCGCACTCCAGTCTGGGCAACAAGAGCAAAACTCCACCCACCCCCTAAAAAGAAGAAAGAAACAATAGGTTCAAGAAGTTCTGAGATGGCATATTAAAAATCCTGAAGACAAAAAAATAGTCTACCAAAATTCTTATTCCCCGGTATACATATTATTCAAAAATGAAGAAGAAATAAAAATGTTCCAAAGCAAGAAAAACAGAAAATTGTTGCTAACCCACCTGCCTTAAAAACATACTAAAGGAAGCTCTTCAATGCGAATGTGACAACAGACGGTAATATAACTATGCACACTCCCACACATCAAAATAGCTTCAGTAAAGGTAATTTTGTAGATAATGATAAAAGACAAAATAACTATATGATAAATTGTCTTTTTTTCTTCATTTAGTTACAAGGCAAAGAGATTGAATTAGTCATTTTTAAATTTCCCACAAAGAAAAGCCCAATTCCAATGCCTTCACTGACGAATTCTACCAGACATTTAAAGAAAACTTAAGGCTAATAATACTTCATAAACTTTCAAAAAGTTGAAAATAGAGAGCACATTCAAATGTAATTCTATGAATCTAGAATTCCTTGATATTGGAACAAGAAAAAGACATCACAAGAAAAACTGCAGACCATGCCTCTTATTAAAATAAACATGAAAATTGTCAACTATTAATTACCTGAAACTAATGACATGCAAAACAGATTACATACCTTCAACAAGTAAGATGTAGCTCAGAAATGAAAGATAGGTGTAACATGTGAAAATAAATCAATACAATATGCCATATTGATAGAATAAAGGACTAAAACCACACTACTTAATCTGAAAAGACTCAGAAAAGTCATCAAACAAAATCCAACACCCATTTATAATAGAAACACTAGACAAACTCGAAGTAAAAGTGACCTTCCTCAATCTGACACACAGCATGTATGAAACACCCAGAGCTAGTATCATAATAAATGAAGAAAAATAATGCTTTCACTCTAAAATAAGAAAGAAGAAAATGATATTTGCTCTCACCGCTTCTGTTCCACTACATGCTACATGCTCTAGTCAGAAAATTTAAGCTAGAAAAAAAAAGTCCAGATTAGAAAGGAAAAATAAAACAATGTCTACTTACAGATGACATGGTATTTTATATCTACAACCCTCAAAATTTACTAAAATACTAATAAATGGGTTCACAGAGATTAAATGATACAAATTCCACATACAAAAATTAATCATCTTTCTATACATTGGAAATGAATAAAGCAAAAAGGAAGTTAAGAAATGATTTTATTTATAATAGCATCAAAAGGATAATAAAATACATAGAAATACATTTATCAAAATAAGTGCAGTATTTGTAAACTGAAAACAACAAAATAGTGTTGAAAGAAATTAAGTTCTAAATTATTCATATGGCAATGAGTTAAGATTATTAAAGTGACAATACTCCCTCAAATTTTATCCATATACCATGAAATTCAAAATTCCAGCTAGATTTTTTGGAGAAGTTAACAAGCTCTTCCTAAAATGCACATGGAAGTCAAAGAACCAGAATAATTCGTTAAAACAATGTTGAAATAGAAAAAGTTGGAGGAGTCACAGTTCTCTTTCAAAAGCTACAAGAAAGATATGTGCTGAAATAAAACAGTGTGGTGCTGGAATAAGAATAAACAAATGGATAAATGTATTAAAACTAAGAGTTGAGAAGTTAACCCGAATATCTATGATCAATTGATCTTTGGCAAAGAGTTCTTAGCCATGACACCAAAAGCAAGATACATAACTTTTCCTCTGGGAAGATCCTGTTAAGAAGATCCAAAAACAATTGACAGACTGGGAGAAAATATTTGCAAACGTGTTATCTGACAGAAATCTAGTATCTAGAATATATAAAGAACACAATGGAAAAATACAAAGTACTCTAATCCAAAAATGGACAAAGTCATCAAGATTTATTTTACCAAGAATACCTGCTGCCAAATAAGTACATGAAAAGATGTTCAACATCATCAGTCATTAGCAAAGTGCAAATTAACACCATGATGAGATGTCACTTTGTGCATATTAAAACAGCAAGGCAAAAATATTATATATAGTATTGACAATACAAAAATGCTGACCAAGATTTGTAGAAACCGGTGTTCTCAATCATTGGTGGTAGAAATTTAGAATTGTACAGACACTCTGTAAAATAATTTTACAGTTTCTTCATTGAAAACATAAGTAATCATACATTTAGTAGATAATCCAGCAATTGCCTTACTGGGTATTCATCCCAGAGAAACAAAAAGTTATGTGCATGCAGAAATATGTACATGATATCACACAGAAACTTTATTTAAAATAGTCCCAAACTGGAAACAATTAAAATGTTTCTCAATAGGTGAAGGATGAGATATACTTCTATGCTTATATGGAATACTACTCACCACTCAGTAGAATTTACTATGAATACACACAACAACTTGGATGGATCTCAAGAGCATTATGCTGAGTGAAAAAAGCTTATCTCAAAATGTTGCTCACTATGTGATTCTACTTATATAACATTCTTAATACAACACAATCATAGGACTGGAGAACAGATTAGATTCCCCAGGGTAAGCAATGGCAAACGGGGTTGGGGCAGGGCTCTGTGAAGATCTTTGTGAAGGTGAAATAGTTCTGTATCTAGATTGCAGTGGTGGTTACACAAATATGAGCATGAGATAAAATAACACAGAGTTATATTTACACATTGAGCCAATATTAATTTCCTGTTTGATGATGTATTAGAATTATGTAAGATACGTTGAGGGAAGCTGCATAAAGGATGCAGGTCTTTTCTGGAATATCTATCCAACGTTCTGTGGTTACATAATTACTTCAAAATAAAAATTTAACAAGAGAAAGAAATTTACAACATAGTTTTATCTAAAAATCATAATACTAAGTGAAATAAACCAGTCAAAAATACTATTTGTTGTATGATAATGTTTATAAAAAATGATCAAAATAGGCAACTATAGAGAAAGACAGTCTGCAAGTGGTTGCCAAGGACTGGAGGTGAGGTGGGGCAGGACAATGGTGAAGAACAGGTAGTAGGTACAAGGATTTTTGGGGGGATGATAAAAATATTCTAAAATTATATTATGATTATATTTGCACAACTCTCTGAATACACTACACCCCATTGAATTGTGTACTTTAAACAGATGAACTTTATAGTGTGTAAACTGTAACTCCGTACAACCGAATAAAATGAAGAATATCTGAAAGTCCCTGAGGTTTACTGAGGCTCTAGCCTTGGCCTTGAGCTCAGAAGTTGATGATGCCATCAAGATCCACTGAAACTAGATGGATCTGCAACTTGTTGTGTTTCACAAGCACTATATACTTTGAAATTATAGATAAAACTCTTATTAATTAGTTTTAACCATTGCATGGCATTCCACTGTATGAATACACAATGGTTATGTATTCTTATTTCTATACACGAGTAATTTGTGTATTTCTCCTTATGCTCATAAAGGGGAATTTTATATTGAAGAGAACAATTTTTGTGTTATGACATGAGCCTATCTTAAACTTTTTAGATGAAGGCGTATTTTTCTATGAAGCAATGGACCAGCTACTCTCCTACTGACACACTGTGTCATCCCTGTTTTTCAGGCTGTTTCCTGTACTTGTTATTGTCAGACTTTATTTTTCAGTGAGTTGCTTTTAAATTGCACATCATTGTGAATTGCATTTTCCTAATTTCTAGTAAAATAGAGTAGGTTTTTAAATGCTTATTTATTTTACATTTACAAATCAGAAAAAAAATCATTATATGATTTACCCATTTTCTATTATTTTAATTGCAGCATTTTTCCTTTTAGATTTGTATAGTAGCTGTAGGAATCTTTATTGCAAATATCCTTGCCAGCTTCTGGCAAGCCTTTTTTTTGTTGTTTGTAAAGTCTTTTTTAGATTCCTAAAGCCTCTGTTCTAATGGAGGAGAAATAATAGTTGTCTTTAAAAACTGGTGTGTATTTTATATAATTGTTAATATTTTATTTTCATAATTTGATTTTTCTTAAACCGAAGCACCTTTCTATGTTTTAGGTAATGTTATATTTTTTTTTCATATAGATAATCCATAGCCCCAGTATAATTAATTAAATGCTCCATTCTTTGTGAATTCATACTACCACTCTAAGATGCTGACTCCAGAGATGTTTTGAGATTTATTTTACTAGATACGTGAGTGCACTATCTTGCTGTCATTAACATTTTGTATTATATATAAGCCTCTAGTTTTCAGGACCATGAAGTGAATATAAATTCAAACTCATGACTGATGACATATGATTATGAGTCTGCTGGATGAAATTTGTCCACCCAGTGTCCCGATGAGGCAGATGAATTTGATCTTGTTGCTTCTTTACACCAATGGGGAGATGTTTTGATATTCATTGTTTTGCTGAAGATATAATCAGGCATCAGCAGTTCCTCAGCACTGATGTGGTTAAAACATCTTATGTCACCCAACGTTCAGCTTATTTTTAGTATATAAATTCACTAAATTAAAATGATTTTAATTTTTGATATTTGAAATAGTTGAGATAATTATCTCAGATTATAATCCTCTAAGAAAGTTCTAAGCATATTTCTAAGTGGGAGGGGCATGGAGACTATTTTAAGATATTTAATTAACTTCTAAATAAATGCCATACATACCACCCACAACTCTGTCAAAGCAAGATAGTCATATTTGCTATGCATTTCTTATAAAGTCGCTAAAATGTTTCTTGTATCACATTTTCAAAATTCCAAGTCACCTATACTGTAACATAGTGTAGGATGTTTTCACCTTCAAGGAAAACCTATTATGTGGCATTAAACAATTGCTCTCCTAAGCTTTGCTACAGCTCACAATTTTTGTTATAGAATGTAATTACTGTTTTTTTAATCATGAGATTAGCTATGCTAGACTACACACATAACAGTTCACATTTTCTTCTTTGCTTTTGTTATGCATGAAGATATACTGATAAACTCTCTCAATTTTATCTCTGAGTACATTACAAATGAAATAGATGTCTCTGAAAAAAATTTGTATCAAAATATTTTTTTAGATTTCAAGCTCATTTTTCAGTAAACCTTATTATAAAATTAAAAGTGATTATCTTTAAGAAAACATTTGCCTTCAATCTTTTCTCTACACAACCAATTTAAAAACTCACATATTTTAGAAACTTTCTAATTTTCTGACAAAATGTGAGAGCTATTTAAGTATGTTTTAAAAATAAGAAGCATGAAAGTATGAGAAGCTATGAGATTGGTTTGTTAGAGATTCCACAGGCAATAGCAATGTGATCCCAACAACATACAAAAAGTTTTCATTAGGATTACACACAACTGGGCAGAGTGGTATTGCAGACTGCAGCTGATCAGCTTTAAAGTTTTCAAAAATAAAAAGAAAGAAGAAAAATTGACAAATAGGTAATACATGTATTATTAAATACCTTTTGTTGGACTGTTACCATCACCTGTATCAACATTTATTATTTCTATTGCCAAAACATTATTCATATACACTGAAAAGACAAACAAAACACAATTGTTAATGTTGAGTTTCCTTGCATTTTTTTCCTCTATATTTATGAGAAAGTCAATAAGAAGGAGGATCATAGAGGTCACAAGATTAGTGAAGACTCCCTAGCATTAGAAGGCAAGTGGTGGTGTTACTCATTTTTTCTTTTGTTCAGATTTTTCCCAACCAAAGGTTTCCAAGTCTACAGATCCTAGAAGGTAATTATTAAAGTCTAGGAGTTATTTCTTTTTAAATGAATGTATTGCTCAACTAATTCATGTTTGTTGTAGAAAAATTATAAAACACAGATAAGCATACAATAAATAATCACTTCAAATCCCCACAATTGAGGCAAAAACCCTACGCCAATTGAAGCAATTTTAAATGTAGATATGTGTGTTTTTTATTAACACAAAGAGTGAAATTGCCTTTGACTATGATAAGTCTAGAAACCAGAACATTCTGCTACTGTATTGTTAATTATAATTCTAATAAATCAAATCAATCTTTTTTCTCAAATTCAAATTCAAATATGTCACTATTTTTTAAAATAAAGAAATCCATCCCAATGTACCCTAAAAAGTTCTGTGCTTTATTTTACATGATCTTCATCTTTCAGAGCCAGAAGGCAAGAAATTTACCTAAATTTATCTAAGCTTTGGCTTTTTTTGGACATATAATGTTTATTTATCATAAAGTAAACAACATGTGTCAACACAAAAGAAAGAAAACTGTGAAGTAATTTGAGGCTCCACTGCAATATTCTAATTTTATGGTCTCCTTTATTTCCTTGAAATAAGGTAAATGGAAAATAGGATGGCATTTAACGAGAAGATGCAGGGGCTCTAAGGATGAAAATGAGCAGGATCCTTGTAGCTGTTTCCAGTGTGCTTACCTCTTGTGGTAGGCAGGAGAGTATTTCTGGTTTCATTATCCATGAAGAGGCTTCCAAATGGATGCCTCCCCATAGGGTTCCCAAGCAATCATTCCATTAGTCAATGAATCGAGAGACACTCAGTGACTACGTCATCAGACTAATAGCACATTCACAAGTTATAATAAAGGAAAGTTAACCAAAGCCTCTGCTTCTCACAGAAAGTCCAGAGTCAGAGACATACCTCTTGACCCACATTCCACACCCAAAATATTCCCTTGTCCTCTTAACTAGGAAACTGATTTGTGTTTTCTTTCCATTTTCTGTGACCCTACACTAATTAAATAAATATGTGCTGGGCGTCAATAAGAAATAATTCCTGTCATTAACAAGAATCCCTCCTTAAGTTCAAACTTGAATCTTTCTGATTTCAAAGCTACTGCTCTCAGGTAATAAAGTACTGCTTTTTACAGAAATAGTATTATTTCATTTTCCTTCTGTATGTTTTTGTCTAACATTTGCAACATACATGCAAGGGGATACAATCTCCATCACTTTGATGAGAACCTGAAAACTAGAAATATTCAAGCAAGCTTTCCAAGGTAAAAAGCAGGTAAATTGCAGAGCCAATATATGAACACTGTTATTCCAAATACGTGAGTGAAAAAGAGATGAGGTGGACACAAACAATGCCCAGTTTATGACCCAGGGTAACTTCCTAAGTGGTAATGCCACCTAAATTAGGGATAGCAGGTTTGAGGAAGAAGAAAAATCAATGATCATTGTATCAACTGAGTGAATAGAAATTGAAGGTAAGATAGAAGACAACATTTATCATTTTGTTTTCAAGAATTTTGCAGACCAAAGTCAAGGAAAGGTTTAAGAGTATCTAGATACACAAATAAGATCAAATCAGCATGAAACTTTATTGGTTTAATGGCTCAGCTTGTTAGGTTAGTATGTTTCTGATAAGATGACAGAAACTTGAGGATATTTGTTGACTTGAGAAACAAAAGGCAGAGATGAAGGAGCAGCTGAAGAAGGGAATTTGGAAAGAATGTTCTAAAGAAACAGTAAAGAATGGGCTCAAGAAACAAGAGTGCAGGCTTAATTTAGACAAAAGACACTTGATTTCAATCAAAAAGACATTTGATTTCAATAACCTTAATTAACTTCTATGGTATTCTGCTTTGATGTCACTAATTTTTTACTAGCAATATTTGTCTACCTGTTACTTTGAATTTTATGACAATTGAATTATTTTTAATCAACTTCCTTATGAATGTATAATACAAATATACATGGTATGGTTTTTATTTTTGTTATTGGACACTGCATCATGTTAATAGTCATTAGGGCAGTCTGCATACTACAAAGTGTAGCAGAAAGAGGGTGACAGAAAGATCCTCTGTAATGTTGAATCTCAGACATTCCTATCAGTATCAGGTCTTCAAGTTGAATTGGGCAATTATTGCTATTTCCAATCCATGGGCATAGTCTTGTCTTCAGAATTCCAAATCTCAAAACTATAATAAAGTTACTAAAACATTATTGGTGTAATCCATTTCAAATGAACTGCCACATACATATAAATAAGCAATAGATGGTTTAAGGAAAGAGCCATCAAATCTAAAAGTTTTTTAGATTTGTCTAACAAAGATTCCAGATTGAAGGTTGAGTTCAGCTAACATGGTTGACTCTTGGACTCTTGGATTTTTGCCAGTGGTTTTAGGACATCTTTGCATGCTTTTGAAACTTTTTAAACATGTTTATGTATGTCAGTGGAAGTTGTTAATTCAGGTGTTATTTTTCTCTATAATTAAGCTTCCTAGTCATCCAACATTTGGGGTAATAGCATAGTTACCATCTCATTAAAAATGTGAATGCCAATGAAGAAACATGTTTCTAGAATGAAGCACCTTCTTTCTTTTTACCAGGTCACTGTGACAGAGATGAGGCATTTGATTTCAATAACCTTAATTAACTTCCATGGTATTCTGCCTTGATGTCACTAATTTTTTACTAGCAATATTTGCCTACCTGTTACTTTGAATTTTATGACAATTGAGTTATTTTTAATCAACTTCCTTATGAATGTATAAAACAAATACATATGGCATGCTTTTAGTTTTGTGACTGGACCCTGCATGATATTAGTAGTTAGGTCCTACCACCCAAATATGTTGTGTCCCAGCCCTATGTTTGCTTACTTATAACTTACCACAATGAAAGTCTGCTCATGAGTGTTTAGTAGGTTTTTGCCGGTATCTCCACCTGGAATATAAGATACAAGCACAAAACTGTCTTTCTTTTCACTATTCAATTCTCACTGCCTAACCAAGGGTGTGGATTAGTCACTTAATGTTTGCCGAAGAAATGCTTGAATGAGCCAAATCATTGTAAATGTTCCAATTGATTTGCTTTCTACAGACCTGGATTTTGATCTCCTTTTTTTTTTTTTTTTTTTTTTTAGTTTAGTAACTTTAGACTATTTCAATGATTTTCTTTAACAGTAAGATAGATGGATGGATGGATAGATAGATAGATAGATAGATAGATAGATAGATAGATAGATAGATAGATAGATAGACAGACAGATATGTGAACTTTATCAATGATATGGTTTAGATCTGTGTCCCCACTCAAATCTCATGTCAAATTGTAATCGCCAGTGTTAGGGGTGCTGCTTGGTGGGAGGTGATTAGTTCATGAGGGCAGTTTCTAATGGTTTAGCACCATCCCCCGTGTCCTGTCTCATGATAGAATTCTCATGAGATCTGGTTGTTTAAAAGTGGGTAGCACCTCCACCCTCCATCTTTCTTTTTCCTGGCCATGTGAGATGCCTTCCTTGATCCCCCTTTGCCTTCCTAAGTTTCCTGAGGCTTCCCGAGAAGCAGAAGCTGCTATGCTTCCTGTACAACCTGCATAATCATGAGTCAATTAAACCTCTTTTCTTTATAAAGTACCCAGTTTCAGGTATTTCTTTATAGTGGTGTGAGAATGGATTAATACAACCCAATTCAACTCATTATAGATGAACAAACGTATATTTTTTTACTTTATTCTAAATTACAGTGGTTTGGTTTTATATGTGTGCTTGCATCTTGTTTACAAATAATCATATTTTAAAAATCCAACTGTACTTCAAATAATCAAATAAGCAGATTATAAAGGTATTTTCATTGTAACCACTATAAATACAGATGCTGCTAAGTTGTTAATTTCCTGAAAATAATCTCTTACATCTGTTTAAATCCATTAGAATACAAATGACAAGCGAGTTCTTTGATATTTCTTTTGATGTCCTTAGAATGCATTTATCTCTTTCTCGGAAAACTAATTATTTATTTTTTTCTTAATATCCTTTTAGAACGATATCATTAATGTTTATTCCATTTTCTTCCTACTGTTTGATCTCATTTGTAGGTTTTCCACAAAACATAACAGCTTGAATTTGGTGAATGGCTCATCACACGAATCACAAAATATAAATTTTGCTTTGAGGATTTTTTCTCTCCCTAGCCCTAGTTTAAGAATCCTTAACGTGATTTATAACTTCTCCCAATTTCTTTTTACCTCCACTTTACCATTTATTAACATCTTTACAATTTTATTCTCCCTTCTAAATATATTTCTTCTCAGCACAAGTCAGTTGTTTTAATACACTCTTGTGAGGACAGGGAGAGCACACTAACCCTGGAGAGGAGTGATAGCCTGAGAGATTAGAACATTATATGAGAAATTTGACTAAAATTAGAAAAGCAACAGATGTCTTTCTCACGAACAGGTCTCAGGAGCATGACTTGACCCAGGAGGTTTAGTACATGGTCCTGGGATTTAGCAGTGATGAGGAAAAATGTGCAGTGTCTTGGGACACTTGCTTGTTTAAATCAGTGTTGCCAATCATTGCCTTTGCCTTGAATTTTTAAATATTGACTTCCATATTTGCAAGGCAAACGCTCTTAATTTCTGATACAGTTAGTGAAGTCTGCCGTCTACCTTGTCCCAAGCCCTTTAGCTGACATAAAGAGAAAGGAATTTTAAGAATCGAAGTATGTAAAAGCCAAATTGTTATCTCTCTCTCTCCCTCTCTCTCTCTTTCCCCCTCCGCCCCCGCCACCCAAACACACACACACACACACACACACGAAGAACTAACAGTCCAGCGAGTTTGAGTTATTTACCTGTTATCACAATGGATGGGACACCTTCCCTGCCTCTCATTACATTTATGCCTGTGGCCCCTGAGGAAGAGCAGAGCTTAAGAAGAAGAGTCTGGCTCCCTGATCTCCATGTAACTCTACCAACCAGAAATAGATGACCAAAAATATAAATCCAGGTATTCAGATTTCTAACATGATCATCTGGAGATTAAAATGATTTTTTATGATTAATCACGATGATCTAAATAAACAAAAATACTTATATTAATTGTATTTTGGCCATATGATAACAGTCATACGAATTCCAACTCTTCTTGGCTGGTTAGCATGTTCAACAGAGCCCCTGAAGATAGAAAGATATATCAACAAGTAAATACAACCTCTCCACCTTTATGATACATTGAAATTAGAAGCAACAGGAAAAAGAAGGTGAATGGAGGTAAATGACTCAATTGAGAAATTAGAAATATGGTCAAGTGGCCGAGCGCGGTGGCTCAAGCCTGTAATCCCAGCACTTTGGGAGGCCGAGACGGGCGGATCACGAGGTCAGGAGATCGAGACCATCCTTGCTAACACACGGTGAAACCCCGTCTCTACTAAAAAAATACAAAAAACTAGCCGGGCGAGGTGGCTGGCGCCTATAGTCCCAGCTACTCAGGAGGCTGAGGCAGGAGAATGGCGTAAACCCGGGAGGTGGAGCTTGCAGTGAGCTGAGATCCGGCCACAGTGCTCCAGCCCGGGCTACAGAGCGAGACTCCACCTCAACAAAAAAAAAAAAAAAAAAAAAAAAAAAAAGAAATATGGCCAAGTTCTGCTATAAACATACTTTGGGTTTTGTTTTTCTTTCTTTGTTGTCATTTTTCTTTGCTGCACTTGAGCAAAGCCATGATTACCAACCACATATGAGGTGCGATCATTCTTAAATACACTTTGACATGGAGATGGAGATGGTAAACCCAATAGAAACATGACTCATCCCCAAATGTATACACTATAAATTCATGATGCTGAATTGAACAATTAAAGATTTAGAAGGATTAGTCCTCCACATTTATTTTTTTAAATAACTGTAGTTGCAAATAATGTACTTTACATTATACTGTAAGATGTAGTAATGACTGAATAACATCTCAATGTAGGATAATTACATAAGAGTACCCCAATAATACCTGTGTTAATAATAATGTCTCTACCTGCTATCAGTGATGAAAAAGAGCATGAATAGGAAACCTGGTTAGCTCAATTAAGGCTCTTAATAATAAGGTGAGTGCGTCGTGATAAGCACAATGTTTCGCATTAAACATATTGGGTATATTGAATATTATGAAGGAACATGGAAAATTATAATTATGAGATAAAACTACAAAGATAAGTGATATCAGAAAATGGGAAGTAAAAAATATAGTCTTTGTCACCCAAGAAATTAAAACCCAAGGTTTTAATTTTTCTTTTCTCTTCATTTATACTTTTCATAGATAAGATAGTTAATATTTAACTTGATATTCTTGAGCAAAGTTGAATTACAAGAATTTTTAAATTTGTGTTATAGATTCCAAACTACTTTGGAATATTCTCTACACATTTAAATGACATCTTTTTCAAAGCACCATGGCTTTAGAGATAGAAAGGGCTTGACAGGGTGCTATTAATTATGACATTTTCACAATTATTTTCAAAAACTAGCTGGAATTTTTATAAATAATGTATTAACCTGATGTGATGAATCTAGATAGTAAATTATCTCTGACTTTTTTTTAACAAAAGCTAATGGCACTTGTGGAAATACAGTGATCTGACTCCATCAGAAAACACTTGTAACATGGTAATGAAAACCTGAGTACCACAGATAAAGCACAGCAAATGAATTTCCTCATGTTATAAAAGCAATATCAAGCACAATGTGAATGTTGCTATTAATTCTTATTTTCCATTATTGTTGCAAAATGTTGTTAAAAGCATCTGTGAATTCAAACTAATTAAATCTTTTGACCTACTCCAAAAGAAATAATCCCCCAAGACATAGCTTCAAAAATCTAATTTTCCTTCAAACTGTTGTATATTTGAGGGTTTTAATTAATCATTAGTTTATTTAATGTGATAAAATTAATCTTGATTTTGCATTTCATTTTAATAACTTTGGTAGCTTAAGAACTGCATTTGATCTTATGATAATTTTGCCTGAGATGTGTTATAATCTTGAAGGATTTCTTCGAATTCCCATTTGCAAATAGTCTCAGAATTTGCAAGTGTTTGCTTGTTGAGCACAAATACATTTAAAGGTAAAAGTAGCAAAAATGCAGGCAATCACAAATAAACACTGAAAATAAACACAAAAATGTGTTTCCAAACTTCTTTATATTATTTTCTTATGGACTTAGCCTCTGATTGGAGAAGAAGTGCTAATGTGAAACTCGAAGGCTTCCCCCAGGAGACTTCTGATGACTCTTTTAAAGTGCATTATTCAGACTAGAGTGAGCAGCTGCTCCTGTGCCCAACTGTGAATGGTTCTGAAAGCTTCTCTCTATAAGTCACTCATCCAACTGTCATAGTTCACAATAATCATGCTTTAGGTTAAGGCCTTAAAATGTCCCCATTAAAATACATATGAATTAATTGGCAACGGGGTGACAGGTAGAGGGAGACTAGATTAATCCAAAGATTTTCAAAATATTTTTGAAAGGTTTCATGAACAACTTTTACTCATAAAGTTTGAAACTTAATTCCACATTAATTCATTCATTCACAAGTATTTATTTGTATGGACCAGACACTATTCTTGGTATAGTAATGATTCAGGCACATGTACCAGGGGAGCATCTGCTCTGCTGTGGCCTGCAAAAGACCTTTGGGTTTCCTGAAGCTCTCACTACTTATCCCACCTAGTGTCACTTAGCCTGCACTGCTTTGTATTGTGTATTGCATAGGATAGCAATCTCCTCCACCCATGATGTGTCAGATACTGGAGGGGGTGATTTTATTTGACATACAGCACTGATCAATGTCTCACTGTGAAGTTTAGAGGATGCTGATGGGATGCCGAATATTTTGGGCAGTATGCAGCAGGTCTAGAGATTGAACACGTGTTTTATGCATGTATATTCTTTGACTTACAACTTACATATAATGTCTTCTAGCTCTATTTCCCAATGAGCTATTTGAGTTAACTGGCTCATTTCCTACTGAAAATAAATTTGAACTCCACAGGAAAATATCCTGATTTACTTAATTGCAAAAGATATGTCAATATATATATATTTTTTTTTATTAAACACTTTCTTTTTTTTTTATTATACTTTAAGTTCTAGGGTACATGTACATAACGTGCAGGTTTGTTACATATGTATACATGTGCCATGTTGGTGTGCTGCACCCATCAACTCATCAGCACCCATCAATTCATCATTTATATCAGGTATAACTCCCCAATGCAATCCCTCCCCCCTCCCCCCTCCCCATGATAGGCCCCATTGTGTGATGTTCCCCTTCCCGAGTCCAAGTGAGCTCATTGTTCAGTT
>NC_045440.1:48745887-48765696 GCF_002776525.5 Piliocolobus tephrosceles
GTGGAGAAATAGGAACACTTTTACACTGTTGGTGGGATTGTAAACTAGTTCAACCATTATGGAAAAGAGTATGGCAATTCCTCAAAGATCTGGAACTAGATGTACCATATGACCCAGCCATCCCACTACTGGGTATATACCCAAAGGACTATAAATTATGCTACTACAAAGACACATGCACACGTATGATATGTCAATATTTTAATACCCAACTTTTCAATTCCAATCATTAGGGACTATTTTCATAATATGTTGAATTCAAGGACTTTTAAAATGTAAACAATGATTTGGGAAAAGGAAAGATGAACTTGGAAGGTATAGAGTCTCTATAGTAAAAAATAATTGGTTATGTTCTAGCTGCATGGCTTTATTCATGTAACTTCTTCAATCATAACAATGTTTACTTAGTACCTACCATGCACTAAAAAGAAGTACAAGACATTGAAGACATAACTCTGAAACAATAGGTGCCTTATAACAATCAGCTTATGGTCTAGGAACACCTAAATAACTACAAACAGGGCAATAAATACAGTCGTGAGGTTTATACAAAAAGTTAGGGAGATAAATGGAAACCACATCTATTGTATTTTGGGGGATCAAGGCAGCAGTATTTGGAGAAATACAACAGAAATCAGCCAAAAGAGGAGGGAGATAAAGGATAAACAAATTCTTTCAGAAAGTAAAAACATGCACATAAGGTGGACAGATGACATAGAGTAGAGTTTATTGATGAAACCAATGTGAATTTCTATATTTTCTCTCAAAATGAGAACCATAATGCTTGTTATACTTACCCCACAGGGATTTATTTATAAAGAGCAAATGAAATGGAAATGTTAGAGATATATATGAGAACTGGAGTATTTCTAGTTTCACTAAGTGGCTTCTATTCATAGTAAAGACTTTTCTAAAATTCTTATTAACTGTTACTCGGTTTGTTGAAGTACAAGTAGAAAAACAGTTTTAGTTAATCAAATGTTTAAATATTATTACTCTATGTATAAATATGCTATATTTTATCAATTCTTTACAACATTTTTGTATCTTAGCTAAAATCCCTTATATATTGTTACATTATAAATTTAACATATCAATATTTTTAAATACCTAAATGTCTAACAAAACATTACAAATTAATAAATGTCCTATAAATCTAATGAGTTAAGCTCATAAAGTTAATACATTTTAAGTTCACATAAGTATTTCAGTGTTGCTTACAATCTTAATGAAAATCCCTTTATACGTTTTAATATTGAGTGTAAACATAATTAATCTCTTTATATGTTTCAAATAGAAAAATGAGGCTTATCCGTTAGGTCTCTATTGTACCAAATTATTTTAAACATAACAAATACCATTACACTAAATATACATAGTTGTTACAAATATAGCACAAAAATATTCAAATGATGAGTTTGATTGGCTTCGAATTTTGAATATTTATTTCTGGTTATTCTGAAATTCATATTCAATGCTTATCTACTACCAATTGTATTATTCCAAACAAATCAGGATTCTCTTTTCAGTATTTTTATGTCATCCATAGAGATATTTTATCAGAATGCTGGTGTCAATACTTGCTTAATATACTTACTGAGACCATGAACCCCTGTAGTCACAAAAACAAATTTCCATGATTTGCTAAGAACTACATTCCTACATATTCACCTGATTTAAATCGGAAACCTACCAACCAAATTTTCTAATCTGTTCATTGAATTCAACTAATTAGTTTACTGCCAAATTCTATTCTAAAATATTTTTTTTCCTCTTTCTCCTATGTGATAGGACCACATTTATGTAGCTATTTTTATTTTGTCCCATTAGATTGTTTTCATCTGTCAAAAATTTGTCACATAATTCACATTTGACATACAGTCAGTACAGGTCCTGCCCTAGGCACTGATGTGGAGCGAAGAGACACAAAATTCATTCTCCCATGAGGCTTACATTCTCGTGGGGTCATTATCTGATAAGGGCTTACATAGAAAATTAAATAAGATTATGGAACAGTAACCAAATAATTTCTTTCATTAGTTAGTCAGATAAGCCTTTTCCCAATAGAAAATGAGCAGAAACTTTAAGATCAGGGAAGAAACGTGACTGAATAGACGGAACTGCTAGTGCATTAGGATTGAACATAATGTATTTAAGTGTTTCAAAATCAGGCAAGCAGGCCAGAACATAGAAAATTAAGGAGGGAAAGTTTGGACAGATACCTGCAGGCCAGATCTTTCAGACACTTTTAGGCAAGGATAAATGGAACAAAAAAGTCATTGTATAGTGTTAAGCAAGGGTGGGCATGGGTGCATTAAAAAAAAAAAATTCTACTGATTACCATGTGTAAACTAATTTTAAGAAGCTAGATTGTAGATTGTAAAGTAGTGAGATAAGAATGCAATTAATCAGGTGCCAGTTGTTGGGAACTCAACTAAGGAAATAAACATGAAGGTGGTAAGAAATGGTCAGACTCAGGATATATTTTAATGTTAGAGTATATAAGAGTTGCTGAGGGACTGAATCTGGTCTTTGAGGGTAAAAGGGAAAATCAATTACTGTTGACGTATTACTCTGAAATTTGGAGTTTGAGAATCATGGTTGTGAGAGTTCTATTTTGGACATGTTAAGTTGGAAATGTCAATTTAACATCCAAATGGTGATGTCAAAGGCACCATTTGATATACATCGGGGGTTATGGAGAAAAATCAGGGCTAAGAAACGTATTTTAGAGTCATTGACATATAGGTGTATTTAAAGCCATGCAAAGAGCTGAGATAATATAAAGAGTAGGTAGAGAGAACAAGATCAAAGGGCATGGGAACAAGTGATGCAATATTTTGTAGATGAGAAAAAAAGAAAGACGAGCCAGGAGGAAAAAAGAAAGAAAGAAAGAAAGTAGATGGTGAAATATTTTATAGAAGGAAACACTGAGCATTTTGTTTTCTTAGAAGACCAGGGAAAAAAGAGTTCAGAATGGGAGGTAAGGTCAACAGTGTCAAATACTGAAAATCAGCTGGGTGAGATATAAACAGAGAAGTGAACATTGGATTTGACAACACAGAAGTAAAGTCAGAGCCTGACTAGAGAAGGTTGAGAAGAGAATATGAGGTAAGGAAATTATGATAGTGTCTGTAGAAAATTCTTTCAACAAATACACATTATCTTATTCTTTTTGTTAGTCTAGTAGAGAGATGAGACAATATCTAGAAACCTATGTGGCATCAAGGGGTCAGGAGACAGTTTAATATTAAATGAACACATGATTTTATGCTGATATAACTAAAACAGTGAAAATAGAGATATGCTTATGCAGGGGAGAGAAGAGATAACTGGTAATAATTTAATATTTGAGATATAAGACCAGATGAGATCTACTACTCAAGTAGAGGTGGATTTTTCGTAGGATCTTTGGAAGGAAATAGAACAGTTTGTTCTTATAACAAAAAAAAAAAAAAAAGAGAGCAGGGAGTAAGAAATAAAGTAAGAAAATATGACCAGATTGCTTGGTCATACTTGAAAGATTTCAAATATCCATTTGAAATCTGTGATCATGAATTTAAGTTAGACTCTTTAGCAACTATCTTGTCATATTCTCAGGCAGAAGAGGGGCTAAATGAAGTCTGCAATCTTTGATTTTCTGTCAAAGTAATTTAACAGGAGAAAGAAGTGAGAGAACTAAGAATGTCTGCAAAAGAGAAATTACAGCGATGTACCATGAAATCCAGGCTGGCCAGGGAGAGTTTGACAGCATAATAGGGCAACTGACAATGAGAAAAAGAAGTGGTGATGCAGTTTTGTTGTTGGCGATGAGGTTATTGATGTAACACGGAAATGGACTGGGTGGTGCTGCTAAGTAAAAATGTCAGTGAGGAGATGCAGTGAAGGCAAATATTATCTACAATTGTTGACGTCACAAGGAATAGCGATAGAAAGGGAAATGGAAGGGGAGATGTTAAGCAGGACAATAAAGTCACAAATGAATGAAATAGAAATGACTAGGAGACAAGTAAATTGTAAGTAACAAGAAGAGGTAGCAGAGGTAACATGAAAGTTTAAAATTCAGAATGAAGGCTTAATTAAAGGGAATGGTAACTAAAAACTTTTGCCATTTCTAGACTCTGTATTTTTAAATTTTTCAATGAAGTATATAAATACCAAATTTCTTCCTTTTAAATTACTACCTTATAGCCATAGAAATATAGATGGCCTATAACAAATACAGTTTTTTTAAAAACCCACAATACTAATGCAAATTTACCCCATATAGAGTGTTTAGCTTGTTAAATATGTGTATATTGAAAAACTCAAAATCTTCTATACATCTTAAAGTAAGAGTTGATAATCTTTTTTCTGTAAAGGGTAAGAGTAAATGTCTTAAGTTTTATAGGACAAGCAGGCTCTATGGCAATTACTGAACTCTACTACTGTAATGTGAATGCAGCCATAGATAGTATGTAAATAAATTTGTGTTTTTGAAACAATACAACTTTATTTATAAAAACAGGTGATGGGTTAAATCTGACCTCCTGGTCTTAGTTTGCCAACAGTTGAGTCCAACAACCAACTTAATTAGAATCTCAATGTTAAACTCTAGTGGATTATAAAAATCAATAATAGCAATGCCTTTATATCTATATCTCTAAATATATATTTAAGTGGACAGTATTTGGAATTGAGTTTTGACCTATGAATATTTTGCCTTACAAATATTTGAAATTTTGGAGATTAAAGAAGACTGAGTTATGCATAATTGCTCAGCATTCTAAAGACACAGCATGTAGACAAATTCAATATTACATACTTATCATTGACTGGGTGCAGTGGCTTACGCCTGTAATCCCAGCACTTTGAGAGGCGGAGGCAGGTGGATCCACAAGTTCAAGAGATAGAGACCATCCTGGCCAACATGGGGAAAATGCGTCTCCACTGAAAATACAAAAATTAGCTGGACTTGGTGGCACGTGCCTGTAGTCCCAGCAACTACGGAGGCTGAGGCAGGAGAATTGCTTGAACTCAGGAGTCATAGGTTGTAGTAAGCAGAGACTGCACTGCTTCATTCCGTCCTGGTGAATGTTGCCTATATGTATTTCTTCAAAAGGTAAAATAAAAGATGTTTGAGGAAAAAATTGTCATACTAGTTGCTCTTATAGGAGTTCATTTAAATACGTTTTTTAGATACAATTGTACATCCACCATTCATGATCTACAAGATCAAATAATGATGTTAAGGGCTGGGCCCTTTGGCTCACGCCTGTAATTCCAGCACTTTGGGAGGCGGAGGCGGGCGAATCACGAAGTCAGGAGATCAAGACCATCCTGGCGAATATGGTGAAACCCCGTCTCCAGTAAAAACACAAAAAAACTAGCCGGGCGAGGTGGTGGGTGCCTGTGTTCCCAGCTTCTCGGGAGGCTGAGGCAGGAGAATGGCGTGAACCCGGGAGGCGGAGCTTGCGGTGAGCCGAGATCACGCCACTGCACTCCAGCCTGGGCGGCAGAGCGAGACTCTGTCTCAAAGAAAACAAAAAATGAAGTTAAGATAAAAATGGCCTAGGGTACCTTCCAGTTTCCAGTCTGGCATCTAAGGGCTCCAAAAGTTATCACTTCCATCTCTACAAGAAGATAAAAGAAACTGAACAAATTGAAAATCGTCAATTCCTTTTAGATCTTTCGGAGAATTGAAGTCACCACATCAGTCACTGTCCCCCAAAATTAGAGAGACAAAGCAAACTAACACAGGAATAGAAAAACAAAATACCACATGTTCTCACTTATAAGTGGGAACTAAACATCAAGAACATATAGACACAAAGAAGGAAAAACCCACACCAGGGCCTACTTTAGAGCAGAGGATGGAGGAAGGTGAGGATCAAAAAACACCTATCAGGTACTATGATAATTACCTGGGTGATAAAATAACCTATACACCAAATCCCCATGGTATGCAATTTACCTGTATAACAAACCTGCACATGGGCACTTGAACCTAAAATAAAAGTTAAAAAAAAAAAAAAAAAAAAAATGGAGAGACAGATAGGCACATACAAAGTATCACAATATATCAGAGCAGAAGTCAAGGAGCAAAAACTGCTGCTAGAGCCAGTAGTGAGGTAAGAAAACCTAACTGTAATTTTAAAAGTGTTGAAGGCTTAGTATGGATAAGAAAAAATCTACCCCAGTCATATAAGATTCAAACTGCAGAAAATCAAGATGAGAGAACATTCAAAGAAGTCAAAAGCAGAAATACACTTTACCTATAGAGAAGCAAGGATAAGATTATATCTCATTTCAGACACGATGCAAGTAAGAAAAGATTATAATAAAAAACTTAAAACAGTGAAAGAAGAAAATGTGACCAACCTAAATTTGTATTTTCTATAAAATTACCCTTCAAAGGTAAAAGAAAAATACAGATTTTCTGAGATAAACAAAAATTGAGGGAATTTGTTACTATTAGATCCATCTTGCAAGAAATGTTAAAGCAATTTCTTCAGAAAGAAGAAAAATTATATAAGTCAGGAAGTCATACGTACATTTTATTAGTCTGCTTGTGCTGCAATAACAAAATACTTGAAACTCGTAAATTTATAAATAATAGCAATTAATTTTTCCACAGTCTGAAGGCTGGGAAGTCCAAGATCAAGGTGCTGGCAGATTCATTGTCTGATAAGGACTCTTTCTGCTCCCAAGATGATGTCTTGCCGCTGTGTTCTCTAGAGGGAACAAACACTGTGTCCTCATGTGGTGGAAGGGGAACAAGGGGTGTTAGCTCTCTGAAGACCCTTTTACAAGGTTTTAATCCTATATATGAAGACAAAGCCCTCATGACTTAATCACTTCCTCAGCGGCCTCACTTCTTAATACTGTCATGTTGGGGTTTTCATTCCAACATATACATTTTGAAGGAACACATACGTTCACACCATAGAGCCTGCAGCGATAGCAGCCTTGAGAACATTATTTCCCTTGGCTTCACCCCTAAGGAGGTGCCATATGATTCAGAGCTTATATTTGGAACTATTTTCACAATTACCTGTAAATCTGTACCTGGGGTGAAAGTATTACCTACTCTACTGTACCTGTAAAAAGTTTAACAATAGCAATTTGATGTCAAACTTAATGGTATGAATGTTATCACTTGTGAACTAATAGTACCTTGCATGGATATGCTTAAGATTAAACATGGGCCTAGAGCCATTGAATTGGGAAAAATGAGGAAACATTTTAGGAGAAGGAAAATATAAGTTTTTGTAATTGCATTCATCTTCACTTGTGATTCTCACTCTTCTCAACCCAATAAACCTTACTTGCATTCCTTATGTTCCCTCATAGTCATTATAAAGACAAGATCATCTACACAATTAAGTCAACCTTTCAAAGTTTCTTTTCCCTATCTGCTTAAGAAGCATATGTTTCAGTTGTTCATTCCAATTTCCAATGAGATAACTGCTCTAAGGCTGACAGGGATGGGGTATGTTCATGTTATGTTTTATTGCCTTTTTATTATTATTATTTGCATTTCTTACCAAAAAAAATTTCAAGTTCAATCAAGAATTTGCTGTTTCAAACCTTTGATTGCGTTCTCTGAGACTACTTGCATTATAAGTTAATTGAGAAGTGGGTTAGAATAGGTATTCATCTCAGTTAACACCCATTTATTATAACTCAAAGAGATCTAAAAGGCCAGCAACGCACTCAAACCTTTTACTAGGGAATTGTATTCACAGCTATTTTCAAGCATTTATTTCCTATGAGTGATAGGTGTTATTTTTTAAATCACATTGGTGGTTTCCACTGGTGCAAAAGGAAAGTGTTATCTCTTTGCCCATTGATGAGTGGCGTAAGTGACTATCTGCCTTTGTATTTCATGAATTCAACTAGCAAGCTTAGGAAACAGACTAAGGCATCTGAGCTGGTACCTGGGCTTTGGTTTTGTTTTGTTGTCTTATTAGTAGGAAGGTGGTAAACAACTCATAACCAATTCAATTGTCATAAAAGTTTACATATGAAATGCAGTTATCTGGAGTGATCAATTCTGCCCTGTATTTTACTGAACAGTGTATGTTTGATATGTAGACATTAGCAGAAAACTGATTTATAGTGCTTAATATTATTAATAATGAGATATTCATTAGTGGCACAGGTTAGTGAAATATCACTACAAATAATTATGTGTAATAACTCATTACCCAGCATAAATGTAAATGCTCTTTAGTTTCAAATTTTTTGTAATGTTCAATCTCCTTACTTTGAGAGAAAAGCATTTACTAGTTGCCTGTCAATTATCAAAAATGCAAATATGCCCTAGAGACTTACCATCCCTTTTCCAATTTTTTGTTTATTTGCTTGTTTATTTACAGAATATTACTTTTCTTTGCATGAATGTAAAACACCTAGTTATATTATGCGGTTCATTTGGCTCAAATTTTAATGAAGTATATCCATTAAATTATCTGGATACACCTACTCTAAATTAAGAGTCTTCTAAATATTTCAAGGAAATTAACAAAAGAATGTATATGCTGTCTCCCTGTAACTGAATGAAAATTAGGTAAAACAGAAATGCCAGTGAAGAGTCAATATTATTGTAGTGAAAGAAAAAATAATGAGGTAGCAAAAGGATCAAGCAGAACACTAATGTCTTTTGACGTCTCTCACAAGTCTGAAGTGGGCATGTACAACATTCTCCCTGACCAGCTCAGCCTCTGTGCTCTGTGCTGCCAAGTGCGGCCCACCCATCAGTGTGCAGAGGCAGCCTGTGGGCAAGGCTACCTCATGGGCAAAACCAATATTTTGTAAAAAGCTTGAAGGAAGCGTTTTTATCTAAAGCTTGACAATAATTGATTCCACCGAATTTGATTAAAAACATCTATTAATGTCAATCTTTAAAAATAACAGTGAAGGCCGGGCGCGGTGGTTCAAGCCTGTAATCCCAGCACTTTGGAAGGCCGAGACAGGTGGATCACGAGGTCAGGAGATCGAGACCATCCTGGCTAACATGGTGAAACCCCGTCTCTACTAAAAAATACAAAAAAACTAACCGGGCGAGGTGGCGGGCGCCTGTAGTCCCAGCTAGTCGGGAGGCTGAGGTAGGAGAATGACTTGAACCCAGGAGGCGGAGCTTGCAGTGAGCTGAGATCCGGCCACTGCACTCCAGCCCTGGGTGACAGAGCGAGACTCCATCTCAAAAACAAAAACAAAAAAAAAAAACAGTGAAAAGCAAACAAACAACTCCATCCAAAATTAGGCGAAGGATATGAACAGACACTTCTCAAAAGAAGACACTTATGTAGCCAAAAAACATATGAAAAAAAGCTTATCATCACTGGTATTAGAGAAATGCAAATCAAAACCACAATGAACTACCATCTCAAGCCAGTCGGAATGGCAATTATTAAAAAGTCAGGAAACAACAGATGCTGGCGAGGCTACAGAGAAATAGGAACGCTTTTACACTGTTGGTGGGAGTGCAAATTACTTCAAACATTATGGAAGACAGTGTGGCAATTCCTCAAGGATTTAGAACCAGAAATACCATTTGACCAAATACCATTTGACCCAGAAATCCTATTACTGGGTATATACCCAAAGGATTATAAATCATTCTACTATAAAGACACATGCACAAGTATGTTTATTGCAGCACTATTTACAATAGCAAACACTTGGAACCAACCCAAATACCTATCAGTGAAAGACTGGATAAAGAAAATGTGGCACATATATGCCATGGAATACTATGCAGCCATAAAAAAGATGAGTTCAGGTCCTTTGCAGGGACACCGATGAAGCTGGAAGCCATCATTCTCAGCAAACTAATACAGGAACAGAAAACCAAACACTGCATGTTCTCACTAATAAGTGGGAGTTGAGCAATGAAAACACATGGACACAATGAGGGGAACATCACCCACTGGGGCCTGCTGGGGAGCAGGAGAAGGGGAGGCATTAGAACAAATACTTAATGCATGTGGGGCTTAAAGCCTAGATGACAGGTTGATAGGTGCAGCAAACCAGTATGGCACATGCATACCTATGTAACAAACCTGCACATTCTGCACATGCATCCCAGAACTTAAAATAAAATAAAATAATTAAATTTAAAAAGAAGTTCCTCAAATAGGACTCAGCTCAATGTCTCTGAAGTTCTCTCAGTCTCCTCACCTCTCTGTGTTGCTTTTTTACTTCAAGTTATTCATCTGTTCAAGGCCCAGAGGAAGACGGAACCAACTTTCTGCAGCTCACTCTTTTTTGTTTGTTTGTTTGAGACAGAGCCTGACTCTGTCATCCAGGATAGAGTGCAGTGGCACCATCTCAACTCACCGCAACCTCCACTTCCTGGCTTCAAGTTGTTCTCCTGCTTCAACTTCATCAGTAGCTGGGATTACAAGTTCCCACCACCACACCCAGCTAATTTTTGTATTTTAGTAGAGACAGGGATTTACCATGTTGGCCAGGCTGGTCTTGAACTCCTGACCTCAAGACCTGATCTGCCTGCTTCAGCCTCCCAAAGTGCTGGAATTACAGACGTGAGCCACCATGCCCGGCCAGCTCACTCTTAAGAATCAAAAACATGACTCCCTAGTAAGCCCTCACAACAACCATTGTGTCTTATGGGCTTATAACTGGCCAAATGCTCATTTCTGAAATAATGCTTTTGGCCAAGAAAATTGGAGCAACTAACATTGTCTGAAGAAATCACTGTGTGAAGGGAGATGGGAGTAATCTGATTTAGGTAAAATAATCAATGCCTATCACGAAGCAGAAAAAATGATCAATCTCTTCTCAAAGCACAGAACTGCTAAAGAGAGAAGGACACATGGAAGCATTTTGGAGAAATAGGAGCACTACCAACTGCACATCCAAAGCACAGAGATCTAGAAAGAAGAAAAGTTCCTAATTTTCAAGTCTTCACATAGGCCATTTCTATTTTACATGCATCCACTGCCAATGTGTGTGGTATCCTGGGACTCTAGGCATTACATCTTGCCTTAGAAATTAGCTCTGACCCGTGTTTGGTTCACATGAGTCTATAACGAGGAAATACAATATAACAAAACATTTGTACTTTTCATGAACTGGTACATTAGCAATGTGTTCATGAGTAAATAAAGACAATATTAGAATACTTAATAATAAAGTGATAAATACTGCGTCAATTATGAAATAACTATTTTACAAAATAATGAATCAAGAAATATTGTTTTTAAATGCCAACAGTTTGATCAAAACTTTGGTTCTACCAGTTTTAGTAAAAGCACATCTATCAGTTTTGAGATGGTTCACTACTACAACAAATGTCAATTTCTAAATAATTATAAACAATACAGAGAAAGAAAGCTGATTCTCAAATGCAGCAAATAAAGTCAGGAATAAGTCTGCTTTGTCCAACAACTTCTCACCCAACAGCCATCACACATTTAGCATTTGATTATGCATGTGTTAGAGAGGCACGACATTCCATAATACAAAATTATAACTAAAAGCCATCTGTTTCTGCTTATGTTTTAGCAAGTTTTTATAATATGAAAACAGCTATTTTTCACCAGAATAGACAGCTGGTTTGTCTTAATGTAGCTGGTCCTTAAATTTGACATGCCAGTCAAGCCACGAGGGGAGAACAAAATATATAATTTGATATACCAGCAATGTCATTGCAAGAGAATGAAATGTAGAAGCCAGTATGTGTGTGTGCATGTGTGTGTGTGTGTGTCTGTGTATGGTGGGGGGTGTAATAGAAAGATAAAAATTAGAAGGGAAGAAAATTTTATTTACAAACAACAAGCATTACATAAGTTTCAGATGATTCACATTTAAAAGATATACTAATATTGATTTTTTCAAAACACTCTGCTTAAAACAAAATGAAACCAGCAAAATCTCCCTGAGATTATTTAAATAATTTAAGGTAGGCCATCCTCTGTCCTCAGCCCACTTGTATGGAACACTCCACTACAAATGTAAGGAAACTTAAACAATTTCTTCACCATCATGCCTCCATTTCACAAATGAAGAAACTAATCAAGTCCACACGAGGCAGAAGAAGAAAAGTCCAGATTACAACTTGGATACTAAAACTTTATCTCCACTGTATCAGACTGTTTATCTGATGCAAAACATTCCCTGTGTTTCCACCTAATCTGCTAATTTTCACCTACATACAATTACTCATTAAGATCCTTCAGGAATTCAATTGAAATTCTTTTCAGTCAAACATTTCCCAAATTCTGCTTTCCACTAAAATTCGGCTTGTATTTAATAAATTCCAGGAAGCTATTCATGATCACTCACATACTTCTTAAAGTCCCTTGTGTCTGATCATTAAGATTCATTGTCAATAAATGTACATAGAGATGATTAATAGTATATTGGTTTTATACACACTACACATAGTTCAATAAGTAGTTAATTTAACTGTAAAACATATCCAATGTTAAAGCAAATTACAAGTAATGTGAGAATTTAACCAAGGCAAACTTTTGGAATGAGCTGCCAATTTCACTTCATTAAGGTTTTGGTGAACATTTACTTTCTGTTTTCTGACTGTGATTAACTTTTGAACTTCTATGCCTCATGCTAATTTAAATGTTACACTGATTATGGCAAATAATCATAGAATCCACAAATCCCCTCTATGAAAATTGGCAGTATTGAGTAAAAATTAGTATCATCATAAAGCGTATAAACTGTGCTTTCTGATCTAGCTTTTAATTTATGACCACACTTCTCAGTGGGTCTTCAGATTCCTCATGCTCAACCCCCTAAAATTCTATTAAGCATTCCCAATAGCCCTGCTACTCACTGTGCTGAATGAACTATTTCTCTCCCTTTCTGTCTTCTCCAACTGCCAGCACCCATTTATTATTTTCTATTAGTGGATCACCTTCATTTTTATTTCCTGAGAAAATACAAGCTCTAAGAAGAAAATTACCAGTTTTTTCTACCACCCAACTAACTACAAATATTCTTGTTAATATGTGAGAGCTGTATCCAACATAAGAACAATCCTTCTGCTTGTGAATGGATTCTACCTTCTCTTATCTTCCTAGAGCTTAACTCCTAAAATTATTTCTTCTTTCTCTTAAATCATCAATTCCCATCTGTGTAACCACATCCAAGAAACTGGATGAAATTGCTTCCACTTATTCAAAGTATATCCTTAACCAAGGCAGATGTTACACTGAGCCAAGATCACTCCACTGCACTCCAACCTAGACAAAATAGTGAGACTTCGTCTTAAAAAAAAAAAAAAAAAAAAAAAAAAAGTATATCCTTAACACTTCAAGCTTTTTCATTTGGGTGTTAACTCATTTTCATACTGCTATAAAGACATACCCAAGACTGGGTAATTTATAAATGAAAGAGGTTTAATTTATAAATGAAAGAGGTTTAATTGACTCACAGTTCTGTAGGGTTGGGGAAGCCTCAGGAAACTTACAATCATGGTGGAAGGGGAAGAGGCATTTCTTACATGGCAGTGAATGAGAGAGAATGGCAAAAGAAGAGGGAAGAACTCCTTATATTAATAAAATCATCAGATCTTGTGAGAACTCACTCACTATCATAAGAACAGCATGGGGAAAACCGCCCCCATGATTCAGTTACCCCCACCAGGATTCTCCCTAGCCACATGGGGTTTATGGGGATTACAATTCAAGATGAGATTTTGGTGAGGACACAAAGCCTAACCATATAAATTTGCCACCTCATTTCTCTGCTCATTTTAATGGCAAAATTCTTTTAAAGAGGTGCCGAATCACAGTCTCCCCTTTTTCATCTCCCACAAAACTCTCTAATGTGAGATTTCCCACCATCACTGCACTAAAATCATTCTCATCGATGCCTCTGAGAGCCTTCTTTTCTTCAAATCAAATGACCTAATATCTTACTATTCTTCATCTACTCAAACCCTTAGCAATGATTGACATGCTCAAATCACTATTCAACTGTTCACAGTTCTACTAGAAACCGTCATTTTTCACTTAGTCTTAGAGAATGCACTTCCTTGCTTTTCCGCTGACCCCACTAGATATTCTTCTAAATTTCATTTGCTGTCTCCCTTTTCCCCTTACCTAAATATTGAATTGCACTAGACCTCAGTTTTTGCTTTTTTTTTTTTCTTTAAAACTACACTCCCTCTATTTGTGATGTCATGCTGTATCATGGCTGTCACTAGGATGACTACAAAATAAGTACCTCTAGTTCTAGACTTTCCCCTAGAGTTCTATGTTACTTGTTCAATTTTCCATTGACATACCCAATCACACCAAAATTTATATGAGCAAAAGGAAATGTCTGAATCCTGATGATTCCAACTCCTTAAAAATAATTTCCTTTTTTATTCTTTCCAAACTCAGAATGACCATTTGAGTAATTAGGCCAAAACATACCTAATACAGTTTGGATATGTGTCCCCACCCAAATCTCATGTCCAGTTGTAATACCCAGTGTTGGAGATGGGACAGTGGGAGGTGATTGGATCATGGCAGTGGATTTCTCAGGAATGGCTTAGCACCATCCCCTGAGTGCTATCTGTGAAATAATGAGTGAGTTCTCATGAGATCTGGTTGTTTAAAAGTGTGTACCATCTCTCGTTCCTGCTCCAGCCAAGTAATATGTCTGCTCTCCTTCACCTTCCACCATGATTGTCAGTTTCCTGAGGCCTCCCCAGAAGCCAAGCAGATGCCAGCATCATGCTTCCAACCATGAGTCAATTAAACTTCCTCTCTTCCTAAACTATCCAGTCTCAGGTATTTCCTTATAGCAATGCAAGAGCAGGCTAATTCATTACACTTTATCCTTTATTCTTTGCTTTCCAGTAAACCTGTATTCAATCAATCAGAAAATCCTACTTCGAAATTACACCTTGAATATGTCTACTTTATTCTATCACTTTTTACTGGTAATACCTTCCAAACAGGTCTCTATGGTGACTTTCTTGTAGCATGCATAATCATTTCTTCATGCAGCATTCAGAAAACTCTTCCAGGAATGCAGAAGAAGTTCTGTTGCTTGAACCTACCACTGGCTGTTAATAATACTTAGAATAAAATTCAACTTCTTAGATGAATCACGATCTAGCTTCTCCCTACCTCTCCAGTCTCAACTTCTCTTCTCCTTGTCTCCTGCAATCCAAATACCAGATTTTTTTATCCATCTTCAAATTTTATATATACCTTCACTCTAGCAATTTCACCTTTAGCAATTATTTGAAAGTTGAGTAATTTATTTTAATTCACTTTACACCTTCTTCAAAATCTAAGTGCTATTGTTCTCATCCTTTGATCTGATTGGTGGTTAGCAATTATTTGAAATAACAAAACAAACAAGTAATAATGTTGGATTTATACAGATATTTATTGCACTGCTGTTAATGATGAATGAAATATTAAAATGACACAAATAATGTGAAATGTGTTTAATAAAGTTTCTTACATGGAGTAAATGAAATAATAGATTCAAGAGTAAATTTATTGATGTGACAATATATACTAGCAAATGAAAAAAACTGTATTAAAATTTTCACAGTATAATTCTGAATATATTAGAAATAATAAACAACCAAACATGTAAAAGTAGAGTATACACATTAACATGTTAATAATAATAATTTAGGTATTGGAGAAAAGTTAATTTTAATCTTATTTGAGCTTATTTGTTTAAATATGTTATATAATAACGTGTATCACTTGGGAAATAAAGAAAATGTATATCTATAAAATATTGAGGATTATATTTACAAGAAGATTTTGAAAACACAGCCAGTTGATTGAGCCCTCATCTCCCTCTACTGTGAAATGCATGGGACTACCTCTTCAAATCAATACCAGGACTTACAGGGGACAGCGTTTGATGCTTTGTGTTATATTGGGGGTTTTGATGGACTGGACTGGCGTGAGAGTCCATCCACTAGGGTGGGAGCCTAACAATAGGAATTGGAAAGGAGTTGATGTTAAGAAGATCTGTCTTTGCTGATATCTGGGGACTCCATGAAAGAAGGAAACTGTTGACCATTCTGAGTCCCTAGAGTCCCAGAAAGCAAGAGTGAGTATAAGGATGATGTCTTTTGGGACTTTCATAAAGTAAAAATCAGGCCATAGTAAAACAAAGAGCCTTTCTTCAAGAACTTCAAAACAGAACCAGCTTTTAGTCCTCAAGTGCAGGGACAGAAATGGGAAGCCCATTTGCATTTTGTCCTCACTGGACCTCTGCTATTTAGAATGCTGCAGCCACCTTGCCTAAGCACACAGGAACCGACAATAGAGAAGTGGAGTGCGCATCTGAATTCACAAGAACTTACCACCAATCAGATCGAAGGATGAGAATAATCGAACTTAGAGTTTGAAAATGAGTAAAGTGAGTTAAAATAAATTACTCAACTTTCAAGTAAAGTTTCATTCAAAAAAGAGAAAGAAATGAATTTTAAAAAGACAGTGAAACAAACAAAAAACTTCAAACTGCTCTGATCGTTTCCTACTGCTCTGTAACAATAGCAACACTGCAGTTTAAGAAACCAGTGTTTGTTTTCTACACTTACCATGGTTTAGGAATACAAGTAAGGAGTACTGGGTCCTATGTTCAGGGTCTGCAAGGCATCAATGAGGGTACCAGCCAAGTTGCATTCCCATGTGGACATGCAGCCATTTCCAAACACATTCAGGTTGTTGGCAAAATTCATTTTCTCCCAAGTCCAGAATTTAGGGCCCCAGCTTCTTGCTGGCTATTGTTTGAGAGCTGCTTCAGTTGCCACGGGACCTCTCTGATGTGGCATTTTTCTTCTTCAGGGCCAGGAGGAGTAACATCCATAGTCACTGTCGTATTCTATTGATTGGAAATAAGTCCCAGTCCTGTCCACATTCAAAGGAGAAGATTGTGCGGGAAGTGAACAGCAGAGAGGA
The DNA here is from genome assembly GCF_002776525.5 of Piliocolobus tephrosceles. Taxonomy (NCBI): domain Eukaryota; kingdom Metazoa; phylum Chordata; class Mammalia; order Primates; family Cercopithecidae; genus Piliocolobus; species Piliocolobus tephrosceles. The sequence goes on from NC_045440.1 coordinate 48,762,786, forward strand.
GAAATTACTAGATATCATCTTAGAGTCTGCCACACAAATAAAATTATGAAAAATGTAGCTAAATTAAAGGAATTGGGTCATCACTGAGACCTATAATGAACAAGAAATATATCAAGTGAGAGATCAAAAATTAAGAGGTTAAAATCATGAGGAGAAGGTCAAGGAACTGAGTGATGGAGTCAGAAAACCTAATGTATGATAACCTGGGGTCTTAGGGGTCGAAAACACACACAGGATAAAAGAAATAGAAGATTGTGGAGACAGTAATCCAATAAATAACAGGAAAACAGTTCTCTTTACTTGACAGAAACAATGTAATAGAAACATTGAAGTCTGAAAATCAAATGGGTTCATAGAGTTCCAATCTATATTGAGGAAAATACACACACATACATATTTATACACACACATATTTATACAAACACACTCAACCCCCCCCCACACACACACACACAGACACACACACCAGGGAATCTTCCTGAGCATACAACAACTAGTCTACATTTTCCAGTCTTCTTTGAAAGTAGATGTAGCCACAGATGAATAATTTTTGTTAATACATTCTGAAAGGTATACCACTTCCATACCTGGCCCATGGAAATTTATGAAAGTTCTTCATGTTCTGTTTTTACACATAGGGTAAGTGGAATGGAAGCCACACCTCAGGCAACTTTGTAAAGCACACATGAGCTGGTAGAAAAGTCATCAGATGTGATGACAAGCTACAGGGCAAGCTGCCTGCTGCCTGGTTCACCTGCCGCAAAGATAGAGCGTATTTGTCGGTAAGTTTCATGCTCACAAAAATAGAAGTAAATCCTTCACTTGCCTCTTAGAATCAACACTGTAGAAATAAAGATGAAAATACAAAGAACATATGAAAAATAATATTATTTTGAAGTCTGTGGACATGGAACAAATAGAAGTTTTATAATTCGGGGCTTTGCTATAGATACACTGGTATATTCACATCAGCATATATCATTCAGTTATTCAAAAGAATAAATGAGAATCAGTGAGTTGAAATGATTTCCATAGTGTCTCACCCTTGATATGAAGAAGAAAAACAAGAAGTGGGAAAGTGTGTTTAATGAAGTGTCATTAAAAAAGAAAAACATCAACATTAACTTTAAAAAAATCACTTTACGGGGCAGGTGCAGTGGCTAACACCTGTAATCCCAGACATCTGTAATTCCAGCACTTTGGGAGGCCAAGGCAGGTGGATCGCCTGAGCTCAGGAGTTCGACACGAACCTGAGCAACACGGTGAAACCCCATCTCTACCTAAAATACAGACAAATTAGCTGGACTTGGTGGTAGGTGCCTGTAGTCCCAGCTACTCAGGAGACTGAGGCAGGAGAATCGTTTGAACCCGGGAAGCGGAGGTTGCAGTGAGCCAAAATTGCACCACTGCATTCCAGCATGGGCTACAGAGTGAGACTCCGGTTCAAGAAAAAAAAGTCGCTTTATAAATACTTCTATGTTTACAGAAAAAGAATGTTGAAGAATATACATGAGATTATTATAAAGACAACTTAAAGAGAGAAAGGAAATGATACTGGTAATGGGAAGAAGAATGAAGAGGATCCAGCCAGAAAAAAAATAAATTTTAATACACTAAAAGGAATTAATGTAATCACATTCATAATTAATGTAAAAGCCTCTTTAAGTGTATATATGTGTAAGGAAGTTAAGTAGATATTTATTAAACAATTTTAATTATCGCAAATTCGTTTTCTATAGTTATATGGCAGACCTAGAATAGGATAGTTACCAATGATGTGTGATGTGTTGTTTCTCAAAGATACTGGGGGGCAAAGGATGCATGGAAAAACACAGTCATCCAATTATTGTCCTAGATCCTGTATTATAACCTTAACATTTTAGAAAATTTATTTTCTCTCACTTTAGTGTTTAAAAAAAAAATTCATATAAATGCCAAACGTTCCAATCCATTCAAATTGAAATGATGCAAATATCTATTCTATATGTATTTATCTCCATATATATTGATCTTTTCTTTGTCTTAATCTCAGTTGTTTTGAAAATCATATCAAAATAGGAAAACATAAGAATGATCAATAAATTATTAAGCATATTATATATTCTTCAAGGACATAACACTAAACTTTGTTACCTGGGACTGTTTTAAAAATGGACTTCCAAAAACCAATCATCTGCTTTCCTTGTTTCTATCATTTTTATATATTAGTATTTTACAAGAAGCCAATTTATTATTATGGCTCTTCTTGAAATTTTCACTTCAAGAACTCTCATTTTGACAGAACTCTTTACATGTTGGCTTAATAATAATTTAGTAATTCAAATCAGCCAAAATGCTCTTTTGCAATTTTTTAAAAGAATAATCTCCATTTGCATTGAATTACAAATGTATCAAAACAATGAGAAATATATTAATATTCACAATATGAAATATACAAATTTAAGAATGAGTTTTGGTGACATTATTCTTTTTTTTTTTTTTTTATTATACTTTAAGTTCTAGGGTACATGTGCATAACGTGCAGGTTACATATGTATACATGTGCCATGTTGGTGTGCTGCACCCATCAACTCGTCAGCACCCATCAATTCATCATTTATATCAGGTATAACTCCCCAATGCAATCCCTCCCCCCTCCCCCCTCCCCATGATAGGCCCCAGTGTGTGATGTTCCCCTTCCCGAGTCCAAGTGAGCTCATTGTTCAGTTCCCACCTATGAGTGAGAACATGCGGTGTTTGGTTTTCTCTTCTTGTGATAATTTGCTAAGAATGATGGTTTCCAGCTGCATCCATGTCTCTACAAAGGACGCAAACTCATCCTTTTTTATGGCTGCATAGTATTCCATGGTGTATATGTGCCACATTTTCTTAATCCAGTCTGTCACTGATGGACATTTGGGTTGATTCCAAG
>NC_045440.1:48765796-48772843 GCF_002776525.5 Piliocolobus tephrosceles
TGATCATGCACACTCTGTCTCCCAGGGCCAGTAGTGCACCAAGAGCCATTCTCAAAAGGTGTAATTGTCTGCTCCAGCCAACAGGGCATTGCTTAAGGCCTGGGGACCTGCCTTAAGACACTGCTCCACCCGCTGTCTTTCCTCACTGCAGATACCTCTAATATCATAGGCTTCCTGAGTTGTGTGGCCCAAGTGGCAGGGCCTCTGCACCCCAGAAGAGGGTTGAGATGTGAGGTGGTCACAATAGAAGCTGTGGCCAGTCCCTGAGGTGCTCTGAAGCTTGGGAGGCCCTTTAGAGTGCTGCAGATCCAGGGAGGGCACTGGGCCCTCGGACCCATGCACGGACTAGCGTTGCATGTGGACTGCCCCCAGAAAGGACTTAACCTCAGGCAGGGGGATCTCAGGTGAAAGCTGTCAGCTGCCAACTTCTCTCCCTTCCCTTTCCAATTTTTGATTATTATATTTAGTTGCCAGTATTTATAATATTTGTATTATTCTGTAATCATATTTGTTTTAATGTTAGTCCTATTCTTGCCACCCCCGCTTATTATTATTATTATTATTTTGAGACTGAGTCTTGATCTGTGGCCAGGTTGGAGTGCAGTGGTGCAAACTTGGCTCACTGCAACCTCTGCCTCCCGGGTTCAAGCGATTCTCCTGCCTCAGCCTCCTGAATAGCTGGGACTACAGGTGCGTGCCACCATGCCTGGCTAATTTTTGTATTTTTAGTAGAGATGGGGTTTCACCATATTGGCCAGGATGGTTTCGATATCTTGACCTCATGATCTGGCTGCCTCAGCCTCCCAAAGTGTTGGCATTACAGGCGTGAGCCACCACACCCAGCCCACCCCTGCTTTTTATTGAGACAGGTTCTTGCTATGTTGCCCAGGCTGAAGTGCAGTGGCTTGATCATGGCTCATTGCAGCTTCAACCTCCTCGGCTCAATTGATCCTCCCACCTCAGCCTCCCAAGTAGCTGGGACTACAGGTGTGTGCCACCACACCTGGCTAATTTTTGTATTTTTTTTGTAGATATGGGCTCTCACTATGTTGCCCAGGCTGGTCTCGAACTCCTGGGCTCAAGTGATCCTCCTGCCCTCAGCCTCCCAAAGTGCTAGAATTACAAGTGTGAGCCACCACAACCGGTTTCTTTTTTGCAATAGTTTTTCCTGTTGTGTTTGGTTGGCTGACATTCATTCTTTGGTAGTTTCTAAAGACAAACTTATGGAAAACAGGCAGCTGAGGCTTTTTAATCTTTTACCTTAGCTCCTGAATGACAGCTTGGCTGTATATAAAGTTCTCAGGCTATTTGTTCTTTCCTTGAGCACATTTATACATTACTCCACTGTCTTCCAGCATTGAACATTGATGGGCAGAGCCTTGGCGTCAGCCTCATCCACTCCCTGCTGCCTCTACTTATGGGTGACTTGAACTTTTTACCTGGATGTACACAGGTTTTTGTTTTCTTCTTCTTTTCTTTTTTTGAGACAGAGTCTCACTTTATTGCCCAGGCTGGAGTGCAATGGCGTGATCTCGGCTCACTGCAACCACTGCCTCCTAGCTAGGGTTCAAGCTATTCTCCTGTCTCAGCCTTCTGTTTAGCTGGGATTACAGGCACACACCACCATGCCCAGCTAATTTTTGTATTTTCAGTAGAGATGGGGTTTCGCCATTTTGGCCAGTCTGGTCTTGAATTCCTGACCTCAGGTGATCCACCCACCATGGCCTCCCAAAGTGCTGGGATTACAGGCGTGAGCTATACAGGCTTTTTGGAATATGCCTCAGTGTTGAATGCTGTGTGTTAATTTTTTCTCGGACATGGTGGATTTATGTCTTCTCCTAGTTCTGGAACAGTTTCTTGAGTTATATTTTTAAATATTTAGTTTGTCTCATTATTTTTGTTTTCATCTTATACCTAAATTGGGCCACCATTGCCATTCATCCGTAGCAGTTAGTTTCGCTCTGATTTTTTTTTTTCTAATTATTTGCTTCCATTTCCTTTCTCCTGCTTTTCTAATTCTCTCTTCTGCGGCTCTTCCTGGGTTTTTGGCAATGCTTAGTCTGCCTTGTGTTACTTCCAATTTTGCTTTTATTTTTGTGATTTTCTTTCCTTCTACTTCTTTTCCAAGGTCTGCCAGTCATTAAAAAAATACATTATTTCCTTATCAAATATTTTCTGTGTCCTTGTATTTCCTCTTTGTAGGGGTTTAAATCTCCTGCATCATATTGGCAGTTGCTTCAACAATATGAAAAAGTTCATGATGAAATACTCATTCATAATTTTCACTTGTTTTGCTATAGGGTATTTGCACAGATAAGGATAGGCATTTCTTTAACAGGGACCAAATATATTCTCTTACCTGAAGGAACCAAAAATCCAGACAGAAGATATAAAACCACGGATATCAAGCAATGAAGATGGGAAACAAGGGAGCTGAGTCCCGCAGCTGCCCCAGCTTGCTGTGTGCAGGGAGTTTCCAGGTTGTGGCATGGGAGGGAGAACTCAGGAGGAGCCCACAGCCTCCCTGACTTGGGAGGCAGAGCTGGGAATCTGGGAGGCCAGGATGGCTGGATTTTGCAGGGCACAGTGCTGGAGAGGAGACAGGTGCACAGTAAGAAAGAACTCTGGAGGTCTACAGAGGTCCGCATTGAGTATCCAGCTCAGTACAGATTAGCACGAGTGTGAGAAAAGCACCTGAGACTGGGGAAAGAGACACCTGGGATGATCTGAAGCCCACTCCTCAGAGCTCACCTGGGACCTGAGACAGAGCTTGTTCCCCCAGCAGTCAGGCAGAAAACACAGAAGGGTGTTGCCTCAGTCATGAAGATAATTTTTCCCTTGAAAACCCCAACTTTTAATCTTGAAAGACAGCTGGATAAATGGAGAAAAACCAGTTTGTTATGAGGATAAGTTGACCAGAGACTAAATGCTGACCTGGTCCTGCTTTGCAAAGTTTAAAAGCAAGATCTAAAAGGATGAAACTGTTTTTAAGAAATAAACTATGGCTGGGTGTGGTGGCTCACGCCTATAGTCTCAGCACTTTGGGAGGCCGAAGCAGGTGGATCAGGAGGTCAGGAGTTCAAGACCAGCCTGGCCAACACAGTGAAACCCTGTCACTACTGAAAATACAAAAATTAGCTGGGTGTGTGGTGGGTGCCTGTAATCCCAGCTACTCAGGGGGCTGAGGCAGGAGAATGGCGTGAACCTGGGAGGTGGAGCTTGCATCGAGCCAAGATCATGCCACTTCCCTCCAGCCTGGGTGAAAGAGCTAGACTCCGTCTCAAAATAAATAATAAAGAAAGAAAGAAAGAAAGAAAGAAACGAACTATGTCCAAAACTCAAGAATATTTTAGGAATACAAAAAAGTCTAGCACCTGACAATCACGTTGGTAATAAAAAAATTGCCTAGCATGCAAAGGAATAGGAAAATAAGATCCACAATGAGGAGAAAAAATCATCAAAACTGACCCAGAAATAACATAGATATAGAATGAGCAAACAGGAACATTAAAACAGTTATAACTGCATTTGATACATTTAAGAAGCTACAGGAAAGATTGAACATGTTAAATAGTGACATAGAAAATATAAAAAAGACTCAAGTTGAACTTCTAGAAGTAAAAATCACAATGTCTGAGATGAAAAGTAGAATTGATAGGATTAGGAATTCATCCTAACCGAATGGGATTAATAGATTAGATACTGCAGAATAAGTAGTAGTGAAGTTAACTACATGGCAATAGAAAGCATCCACAATGAAACACCAAGAGAAAAAAGAGTCACAAAAGGGCTCCTCAAGTAAGAGAAGGTTCCTCCTGCCTGCCGTCGAGCTGGGACATTGTTTTTCTTCCTTCATACTCAAACGGAAACACTGGTTCTTCCTGGGTCTTCTGCCTCCCAGCCTCAGCCTGAAGCTCTCAGTCCCCAGCTCTCCTTCCTGCTGGCTCACCCTGCAGATATTCAGACTGGCTGGCCTCCAGAATCACACAGGCCAATAGCTTATTTTTTCTTTTTTTCAGTTTTTTTCTTTTTTGTGGGCAAAGCGCTGAGATTACAAGTATGAGCCACCACGCCTGGCCCAGTCAATTCCTTATAATAAATCTCTCTGTCTCCCTTTCTCAGAATATATATGTTTTTAGAATATATATATATATTCTCTTTCTCTGGAGAACCGTAATACAGTATCTTTCCATTTATTTATTTATTTGAGATGGAGTCTTGCTCTGTCACCCAAGCTGGAGTGTGCAGAGATGCAATCTCGGCTCACAGCAACCTCTGCCTCTTGGGTTCAAGCAATCCTCCCACCTCAGCCTCCTGAGTAGCTGGGATTACAGGTGTGTGCCACCATGCCTGGCTAATTTTTTTTTGTATTTTTAGTAGAGACTGGGTTTTACCATATCGTCCAGGCTGGTCTCGAACTCCTGGCCTCAAGTGATCTGCCTGCCTCAGCCTCCCAAAGTGTTAGGGTTACAGACATGAGCCACTAGTCCCGGCCTTCCATTTATTTTTGTTTTATTTGATTTCTGTCAACAATATTTAGTAGTTTCAGTGTACCCCCAATCTTTTAGATTTTTATCCTATTATAAATAGTATTTTATGTCAATTTGTGAGTTCTAGCAGAGATATAAGTATATAAATATGTAACATAAAAAGATAAAGTATATACAATATAAGATACACATAAACCCCACAATTTTTGTGTACAGTATGTGAACCAGAAAAAAGTGGCTCAGCTGTGAGTGAGGGGTGGTGCTGGAGGACTGTGGAGCCCTTCCCCTGACCTCCCACCCCAGGGCTCCACTTCCGTGAAGCAGTGAGGAATTCTGCACCAACTGATTTGAAAACTGCTGGTCTAAAACACTCTAATCAGACATCTTGGGACACTCTTTCCTTCACTAGATTGATGTGCTCCCAACGAGAAAGTAACTTACAGACTTATAGGTCCATATTACATTTATCTTCAAAGTATCAATAAGATTGATTATACAATAGTGTTATCCACTGGGAAATGCTGCTATGAAAATATATGTGCTATAAAAATGCCTCTAGGAAATTTTTGTGAGGTTAGCATGTCCTATTAGTAAGATAATTGTAAGTTCGCAAGTATTTCCTGCTGGACTGTGTGATTATTGTATGTGTCTCAGCATCTGCAATGACAGAAAATGGAAGGTAGGATAATACTCTTACTTTATATTGACATCCTTCTTTGCCATGTCCTAACCTCTATTTTTTTTTTTCTTTTTTGAGACAGTGTCTCACTCTGTTGCCCAGGCTGAAGTGCAGTGACGCAATCATAGCTCACCACAGCCTCAACCTGCTGGACTCAAATGATTCTCCTGCCTCAGCCTCCTGAAGAGCTGGGACTACAGCTGTGCACCATTGTGCTAATTTTTAAATTTTTTGTAGAACTGGAGTCTTCTTATGTTGCTTAGGCTGGAGTCCTGACCTTTTTAAGGTCAGAGCCATTACACATATTTACACACACACACACACACACACACACACACACACACACACACGCGCGGTGTAGTCCCGTGAAAGTGACAGTGCTTCCGATCATTCCTCTGCAAATCTGTAGGAAAAGACACGTAGGGCTCAGTCAAGACCCAGCTCTGTGATTGCTTCTTGTATCAATTCTCTTGAGTCTCTATAACAAAATAGCATAGTTTGGGTGACTTAAAAAATGGAAATTTATTTCTCACAGTTCTGGAAGCTGGGAATCCAAGATCAAGGTGCTGGCTGATTTGCTATCTGGCAAGGACCCCTTCCTAGCTTGCAGCCAGCCACCACATTGTGTCCTCACATGAAGTAGAGAGAGACAGCCCTCTCTCTCTCCTTATAAGGCTACCAACCCCATCAGGAGGAGCCTACCCTCATGGCCTCATCTAACCCTAACCCCTCCCAAAGGCCCATTGCCAAAGATACAATGATATTTGGGGTTAGGGCTTCACCATATGAATTTGGGGGAGATACAGTTCAGTCCACAGCACTCTCCTTTACTCATTTGTTCATCTCTGATGGGTAGGGAGGAGCTTCTCACTGTCATCAGCCTAGCAAGGCAGATGTCGCCTTGATCCAGTCACAGTTACTCTTTTATTTAAGTTTTTGACTCTTTGTTTACTGTTTAAATCTGAGAGTCAACCTGCTAGATTCCTCATCTGGAGTTAGTAGAGCAAGCCTCAGTCCTCCACATGGCATAGATAATGTTCACTGTTCTGTGTCTTTCCCTCCCTACAGAATCACGGCTGTCCCGAGAGTGCACGTGTAGTGCCCTCCTGCTTCTCGACGTTTTTACCTCCAAAACTGATGCTCAAATTGATGGACAAAATGAGCTTGGGATCTGAGGGAAAGACTGTAGAGAATGTGAATAGCTACAGTCAAACCTTGTTCTTTTCTGGAACAAACTGTTATGACTTGGATGAGCCTGATTCCAGGTCATGCTGCAGCTGGAGTTGTGCATCTGACTTAGTTCTGCTCAGATCTCTCTCTCTCTCTCTCTGTTTTGGGGTTAGTTCAGGTATGTGTGTGTGTACACTTGCACACTGTGTGCAGGGACACAGATGTGAGTTTCAAGGAAAGGTCACTGTGAAGGCTGTTTCTCTCATGTTACGATCTTGTCCTTGTCCAGGCCACCACCGATATTAAGACTTAAGTTCAACTCTTATCACTTCTTTATTACAGAGAAGAAATGAACGGCCACTCGCCCATATCCTTTAAGTGCACAGCACATGAGACGTCCTTTCCTTGCCCAGGCAGTGACTTCAGGAAGCCATAGCAGTAAGGCAAGCACAAGGACCCTTTTGTCCTTCTGAAAATTATGGGACTGTCCAGGTTTCGGGTTCTAACATTTTAGTACTTAGGTCATCTACTTTGAAGGCTAGTTAAATAATCTTAGTTAACAGAGGGAAAATGACTTCAAAGTAAGTTGATCATGGATGCTACATATATGTTCCTTCTTTCCTTCCTTCCCTCCTTCCTTCCTTCCTTCCTTCCTTCCTTCTTTCTTTTCTTTTCTTTTCTTTTCTTTTCTTTTCTTTTCTTTTCTTT
>NC_045440.1:48772853-48821898 GCF_002776525.5 Piliocolobus tephrosceles
TTTCTTTTCTTTTCTTTTCTTTTCTTTTCTTTTCTTTTCTTTTCTTTTCTTTCTTTTTGAAACAGAGTCTTGTTTTGTCACCCAGGCTGGAGTGCAGTGGTGTGATCTCAGCTCACTGCAGCCTCTGCCTCCCAGGTTCAAGCGACTCTCCTGCCTAAGCCTCCCGAGTAGCTGGGACTACAGGCACACACCACCATGCCTGGCTAATTTTTGTATTTTTAGTAGAGATGGGGTTTCACCATGTTGGCCAGGCTACTCTTGAACTCCTGACCTCAAGTGATCCACCCTCTATGGCCTCCCAAAGTGTTGGGATTACAAGCATGAGCCACTGCACCCGGCCAGGATGCTACATATTTTTGTTTTCAAGACGAAGTCTTGCTCTTGTCCCCCAGGCTGGAGTGCAATGGCACGATCTCAGCTCACTACAACCTCCGCCTCTTGGGTTCAAGCAATTCTCTTGCCTCAGCCTCCCAAGTAGCTGGGATTACAGGCACCTGCCACCATGCCCAGCTAATTTTTGTATTTGTAGTAGAGATGGGATTTCACCATGTTGGCCAGGCTGGTCTCGAACTCCTGACCTCAGGTGATCCGCCCACCTCAGCCTCCCACAGTGCTGGGATTACAGCCGAGAGCCACTGCACCTGGCCAATGCTACATATATTTTCTAATGATATTATGTGCCATTGTTTGATCATTCTGCTGGTTTTAATTTTTTAGATGGAGTCAAAATGTGAAACGTGAGCTCAACATTTACTGAGGTTATTTAAGCCTTTACCTTTGTAGAAATAAAGTTTTCCAAAATACTTACACAGGGCCAATTTCAATGCTACTTGAATGTCATTGAGGGGAAGGGAAGAGAGTATGATTCTGGAGCATGCATGGAGGGATGAGCGCTTGCTCACCCACCACTACACATGAGAGTGGGACTCAGATGGCATCTGGTGTCTCTTGATACCTTGAGTTCTGCTGAGTCTGTACATGGGCAAATTTGACAAGCCTTTAACTACACTGACCAAGAAAATAAAAAGAGTGAAGACTGAAATGACTCCAATCAGGGTTATTATTACTGATCTTAGAGAAATAAAAGGGATTATGCCAGCACGCTAGATAACAAAGACAAGTTCCTAGAAAGACACAAACTAAAAAACTAACTCAAGAATAAACAGAAAATCTGAATAGAACCATAAAAAGAAAAGAGATCTAATCAGTAATTAAAAAAAAAACAAAAAACAAAAAACTAACCGCAAAGAAAAGCTGAGGCCCAAATGCTTTGCACTGAACTCTACCAAACATTTACAGAATTCACACCAACTTTTTTTTTTTTTTTTTTTTTTTTTTTGATACAGTGTCTGGCTCCTTCGCCCAGGCTGGAGTGCAGTGGTGCAATCTCCGCTCACTGCAAGCTCTGCCTCCTGGGTTCACGCCGTTCTCCCGCCTCAGCCTCCCGAGTAGCTGGGACTACATGCGCCTGCCACCATGCCTGGCTAATTATTTTGTATTTGTAGTAGAGTCGGTGTTTCACTGTGTTAGCTAGGATGGTCTGATCTCCTGACCTTGTGATCCACCCTCCTCGGCCTCCCAAAGTGCTGAGATTACAGGCATGAGCCCCTGCCCTGGGCCCAACAAATCCATTTATAAATATTAATAGATGGTTTCTCAATACCATTGTACACTTAAAAAACAAAAATAAAACACGCATTTCTTATAGCCTTGGAGAAGTTCCGTTATTCTTGTGTTTACATATTTTTAAAACAGGATAAATGGGTTTATTCTACATGTAATGCTCCATGGCTTGCTTTTAGGTTTTTTTGAGTCTGAGTCTCACTCTGTCTCCAGGCTGGAGGGCAGATGCGCGATCTCGCTTCACTGTAACCTTCGCCTCCTGGGTTCAAGTGATTCTTGTGTCTCAGCCTCCTGAGTAGCTAGGATTACAGGCACAGGCCACCACACCAGCTAATTTTTGTATTTTTAGTAGAGACAGGGTTTCATCATGTTGGCCATGCTGGTCTCAAACTCCTGACCTTGTGATCCGCCCCCCTCGGCCTCCCAAAGTTCTGGGATTAGAGGTGTGAGCCACTGTGCCCGCCCCCCCTCGTTTTTTTTTTTTTTTTTTTTTTTTTTTTTTTTTTTTTTTAAATCTGACGATGTGTGTTATCAGCCTTTTCCTGGCAGTACATGTGAGTCCACACCATGCTTTAAGTGGCTGGATGTTAGTCACTTTGACCCCTGCACACAGTTGGTCCAACATTCAGGTTAATTTTTAGTTTTCACCATTACTGATGATGCTGCAAAGAATAAATTTGTATGAACCTCTGTGCACATGTGTGATTATTTCTAGAGGAGAGATCCTGTGAGTAAAAAGTTGTATTCACTAAGATTCAATCTGTATCTTTACAATGACTGATGATATTGTGCCCCTTTGCAGATGTTTATCACCCACTTGCATTTCTTCTGGGAATTTCTTATTTGAGGGGGAAAGTATCTTTTTTTCCCTTTTTTTTTTGAGACAGTGTCTCGCTCTGTCACCCAGGCTGGAGTAGAGTGGTGGTGCGATCTCGGCTCACTGTAACCTCCACCTCCCGGGTTCAAGAGCTTCTCCTGCCTCAGCCTCTCGAGTAGCTGGGATTACAGGCTCCTGTCACCACGTCCAGCTAATTGGCCCTGTGTAACTGTTTGGGAAAACTTTATTTCTACAAAGGTAAAGGCTTAAATAACCTCAGCAAATGTTGAGCACAAGTTTTATATTTTGACTCCAACACACACCATTAATTAGTTTTTTTAAAAAACAAATTAAAATTTTCAGCTTTATTTAAATAATTTTCTTTCTTTCTTTCTTTCTTTCTTTCTTTCTTTCTTTCTTTCTTTCTTCTTCTTCTTCTTCTTTTTTTTTTTTGACGGAGTTTCACTCATCATCCAGGCTGGAATTCAGTGGCGTGATCTTGGCTCATTGCAGCCTCCACCTCCCAGGTACAAACAATTCTCCTGTCTCAGCCTCCCAAGTAGCTGGGATTACAGGCGTGCACCATCACACCCAGCTAATTTTTGTATTTTTAGTAGAGACAGGGTTTTCCCATGTTGGCCAGGCTGGTCTCAAACTCCTGACCTCAAGTGATCCACTCTCTATAGCCTCCCAAAGTGCTGGGATTACAAGCATGAGCCACTGTGCCTGGCCCCCTGTTGGTTTTGTAGAAACTGTTGGTAAATGTTGGCTATTAATCCATTGGTTTTATGTGCATTGAAAACTGTTTCTCCCAGCCTGTCACTTTTCACGCTGCTTATATTCTATTTCATCATTCAAAAGTTCTAGTCGTCCGCATATGGCAAGCATTTTCTCTTCCGTTCTAGTACTCTTCCCTTTCTTTGTAGCATTGGTTTGAACCTCAACTTTGTCTTTTTTGTTTGTTTTGTGATGGAGTCTGGCTCTGTCGCCCAGGCTGGAGTTCAGTGGTGTGATCTTGACTCACTGCAACCTCCACCTCCAGGGTTCAAGCAATTCTACTGCCTCAGCCTCCCGAGTAGCTGGATTACAGGCACCCGCTACCACACCCGGCTACTTTTTGTAGTTTTAGTAGAGATGTGGTTTCACCATGTTGGCCAGGCTGGTCTAGAACTCTGACCTTGTGATCCGCCCACCTTGGCCTCCCAAAGTGCTGGGATTACAGACCTGAGGCCCAGCCAGCCAGGCCAGAATGTCTTGTCTTCTTCCTGTTTGAACAAGATGTTGTTCGTGGTTGTGTTTGCTGAAGCCCTCCATCAAAGGTTGACTCTCACTTAAGGAAGTTTCTGCTCTTGCATGGTTAGTTTGCCAATGGTTTTGATTAGGCACAGATGTGACATTTTATCCATGTCCTTCATGGAGTGCCCTGCATTAGGTGTGTCTCATGCGTCACAGGCCAGTAAAAATGCAGTTGGCTGCCAAGGAATTGGTTGCTTCATGGCTTTGGCCTCTGTGTGGGCTTCTTTGCAGAGGGACTCCTGCACTCTCACACCCCACTTTCCACCCCCGAGGTGGAGGCAACCCTAGGCGGGATCTCTTCTGCCTGGAAACTCAGATTGCCACCCCTCAGTTGTTCCTGTGGGGTCCTGGGGTTGCTGCCTGCTCTATCTGGCCTTTCCTTTCCATCCAGGAGCCCAACTACTCATAGTCCTCATTTGCCAGGCCCTGTGGCCTAGGTGAATGAAAGCCCTCTGGCCTCTAGCAAAAACTCTGTAGCTGGAGGATGGGATGGGCCACACTCAGACCACAGGGACTAGGGTGAGGTAGAGGGGTCTTTCCAGGGACACTGCTGTGTGGGGCAGGCAAACACACAGGCATTCATGATAGTCTCCTTCCTATTGACAACCATGTTGACAACCTAGGCTCCTGGCCTCCCAGGCCCATCGAGGACTTCTTCTCCCCTCCTGCAGAGCACCCCTTTCCTGTTATTTCTGCAAGTCCCCAGATAGGCAGCTTATATGTGCTCACAAGCATATTTATGATTCCGGCCTCACTGCTCCTTAGAGAATGTCCCAGTGTGTGCTGAGGCTGCCTGCCCTATTCTGCCATGGCTGCCGGGGCCCAGCAGCCCTGGGTCTGTTCAGCAGTGTGTGGAATGGTCCCTCCTCCCTGTGCGGTCCTCCCTCGAGAGCAGGGAGCATCATGCAGCCGTGTGAATCACAGCTCAGGAAATCAAAAGGGCAAGGCAAGAGTGTAAAGCTTTGTCACCATCTTTTTTTTTTTTTTTCCCTACTACAAATCCTGAAACTATATTGGCTGTGTTTTTTATAATCTTAGTAGGTGAGAGGTGTAACATGACGAGTTGAGGAATGACATCTTTGGCATTGCACTAGAATGGTAGATGCCACCATTGGCCTTTTTCTTTCTTTCTTTCTTTTTTTTTTTTTTTTGAGATGGAGTTTCACTCTGTCACCCAGGCTGGAGTGCAGTGGCACGATCTTGGCTCACTGCAAGCTCCACCTCCCGGGTTCACACCATTCTCCTGCTTCAGCCTCCGGAGTAGCTGAGACTACAGGCACCCACGACCACACCCGGCTAATTTTTTTGTATTTTTAGTAGGGACGGGGCTGGTCTCGATCTCCTGTCCTTGTGATCCGCCCACCTTGACCTCCCAAAGTGCTGAGATTACAGGCATGAGCCATCACGCCAGGCCCATTGGCCGTTTTTTTTTTTTTAAGACAGGGTCTTGGTCTGTTGCCCAGGCTGGAATGCAATGGTGCAAACACAGCTCACTGCACCCTTGACCTTCCAGGGTCAAGCCATCCTCTTGCCTCAGCCTCCCAAGTAGCTGGGACTACAGGAGCACGACATCATGCCTGGCTAATTTTTGTAATTTTTGTAGAGACAGGGTTTCACCATGTTGGCCAGGCTGGTCTTGAACTCCTGGGCTCAAGTGATCTTCACTGCTTGGCCTCCCAAAGTGCTGGGGTTACAGGCGTGAGCTACCATGCCTGGGCAGCATTGGCTTTTGATGTTAGGAGCTTTCGCAGTCCTTACCTCCAATACCTTGTTTGACACCAGAATTTTCTTGTCTTTATTAATATGAGGAGGGGAAGTGAGGTAGTCACAGGGTAATTTGAAGTAGTTACAAAAAACTGTTTTGCACTGTGTTAGTCTGGGTTCTCCAGATAAACAGAACTTAACAACTTGTAGGTTATAACAAATGAAACAACCTTGTGCAGATATGTTTGGACTAAACAGTAAGACTTCATTGAAGGTATGAGCAAGTAGGAAGTGAGATTGTGTGCACTGTTGGGAAGGCTTGATATAAGAAATATCACTTTTCCCTGATTAATTAGTACAATACCAATCAAATATCAACCGACTTTTGTTAAAGCATGAGATGTTGATCCTAAGATTCTCATGGAGACTCTAACAGCTGTAAACAGTAAAAACCCAATCTGGAGAGGAAGTACCAAGAGAGAGTATTATTACTACCAGAGAGCAAGTCCCTTTATACGATTATGTAATTAAGAGACAGAAATAGGAAATAGCTCAATTAAGCAGAGGAGAAAAAGCCCAGAGACAGACTCACATGTGTATGGAAACTAGATCCAAGGCAGAAGGATCTTTGAGAACTCCTGGGGAAGAATGGACTCTTCCATACGAGGCGCCAGGAGAAGTTATGCAGACAGGAAATGAATGAGATTCCTCGTCACACTCAAAAACCAGTTCCAGACAAATGCAGGCCTACGTGTGAAAAGCAAAACTCTAAAACTTTGAGAGAAAAAATATAGCAGACTCTTCTGGGTTGATTTGTGTCCCTCCAAGAAGATCTCCTGAAGTCCTAACTCCCAGTGTCTCAGAATGGGACCTTATTGGGGAATAGGGTCTTTACAGAGAAAGTCAAGTTAAGATGAGGTCATTAGGGTGGGCCCTAATCCAGTATGGACTGGTGTCCTTATGAAACGAGGAGATCTGGAGGCGGACTTGACAGAAGACACACAGGGAGCCTCTATGCCCATGGTAGTGAGAGCGTCTGAGTATACATGGGGATGTGGAAATGCTTTCCTCTGGGGAGAAGGGTGGTGCGTGGGCTTCAATGTGATCCGTGAAGTCATGTTTATTAGAAAAGGAAGTGAAGGCTGGGAGCGGTGACTCACGCCTGTAATCCCAGCATTTTGGGAGGCTGAGGCGGGTGGATTGCTTGAGCCCAGGAGGTCGAGCCCAGCCTGGGCAACATGGCAAAACTCTGTTTCTGTGAAAAGCACAAAATGAGCTGGGTGTGGTGACGAGCACCTGTAGTCCCAGCTACTCAGGAGGCTGAGGTGGGAGGATCACTTGAGCCCAGGAGGCTGAGGCTGCAGAGAGCCAAGATCATGCCACTGCACTCCAGCCTGGTTGACAGACTTTGTTTAATAAAAAGAGAAGAAAATATGACAAAATAATATTTATCTTATTGTCCATGTTCTTCTTTACGCTTGAAATAGCTCAGTAAACAAGTAGCTAGAATATCCCGTTGAGTTCTCAGCCGGCGAATGACCATGAGGATGTGGGGGTGGGGTGGGAGGTCTCACTTCTTTTTTTCCTTTTTTGTTTTTTTGAGATGGGGTCTCACTCTCACTCAGGCTGGAGTGCTGTGGCGCAATGGTGACTCACTGAAACCTCGAAATCCTGGGCTCAGGTGAGCCTCCCACTTCTGCCTCCTGACTTGCTGAAACTACAGCCATGCCACTGTGCCTGGCTAATTTTTTTAAAAAATTCTTTTTTGGAGATGAGGTCTCACTGTGTTGCCCAGGCTGGTCTCAAACCCCTTGGCCTCAAATGATCCTTCCACCTTGGCCTCCCGAAGTGCTGGGATTACAGGTGTGAGCCACTGTGCCCAGATCCAGGTTTCACCTTCTAGTAGGAGGCCAGGCTGGCCTTGGTGGAGGTGAGAAGGGAGGCCCAGGAGGAGGGGGAGCAGCCAGGGTGGTGGGAGGGGTCAGAGCCCATGGGCTGGTCAGTGAGGACACTGTTTTCCCCCTGAGAGACATAGGCAGCCGCTTCAGGGTCCTGAGCTGAGGAGGGACATGTGTGGACACACATTTAGCACTGTCCCCCTGGCTGAAGCATTGAGGGGCAAGAACGGGCCCTGGAGGACTGCAGGGTCAGCGCGTGGAGGAGGGAGAGAGGTGCTCGGGCGTGCGGAGCCAGAGACGCTCAGACAAGCGCCTCTTCTTGCATTTCAGATGTGGGCCCAGCCTATGCCTTGCACCTTTCTGTCTGGCGTGGAGTTTCATCTCCTTGAAGGCTAGGATCCCTAGGATGGTATAAACAGAACAGGGCTCTGGAACACCAGAGGACTCAGGAAACTCACGAGTGACTTTTCCTTATGCTGTGACAATATGGTTCTCTGCAGCATTTTGAGCTTAAGATGAATTCGTACAGCACTTGGATTTTACTTTTGACTACTTTGTGAAAAGGGTCCCTGTCAACGTGATGCAGCTGTAGGATGAACTTGCTGCCAGAGCACTTCCCTGGAGTCCTGGCCTCCAGCCCCAGCCCCTCCCCGCCTGCACAGTGCTGACGCTGTCTCCCCAAGTCTCCCCAGATGCTGTGTATTTTAATAAAAATATTAGTGTATTTTTTAAAACTCATAAACACCATGTTAGTCTCCTTTTTTACATTTTTAATGGGAGTCACAAGAAATCTGGCTTAAAAATAGGGTGAAACAAGGTGATATTGACACAGAAATAGCAGTGCCTGTAGATGCCGGGACCCTCTCAGAAGCTGGACATTGAAGGTAAACATGTGCTGAGGTCTGCGTGAGTTGTTATTTGTAAAGTGCTGGACATGAGCACTGGCCTTCTGAAATGTCATCTGCTAAACTAAGAACAGAACAGGCCTTTCTCTCGGGAGGTTTTTATAAGCTGAAGACCCACGGCAGGGCAGAGTGCACTACACAACATGGAGAACGCACAGCCAAGACTGCCTGGTGGGTGGTCTTCGCGCGGGACTAGGGGAGCCCATGCTTCTCAGTACGGAGAGTCAGACATGGAGCGGATGGAACTTTGGAAAATCTTTTTTATTTCCCCAGTTTAGTCACTAGGAGGAGCATGCACATAGCAAGTCCGTGTTGCTTTGTATATCCTGATGAATTTCCGGAATCATACTTTTGAGATTAAGTTGAGTAAGTTCTCAGCTCCGATTCCGCATCCATGGGTGACTATTTTGTTTAGAAACGGTTTCATTTGCTGTTAATAACTAAATGAGATTATGATAAAGAGGGTGCAGAAACCATAGTGAAACCTCTAAGTCTTGCACTTGCTCCATGGGCCAGCCCTACTTTAGTGATGGAATTGACTGAAAGTCAATTGTAATTTGGGTCACAGTGTCAGGTGCTTTACATATCTGTTCCCTATACCCAGGATATTTGTGCAACTTCTCCTGGGCATGTTTGGAACTGAGAGAGAAAGAAATGTAGGTGTGTCGGGTTTCAAAATACGCTGTGTAGGAAACATGCCTTGTTTTGATCAGTCACTTTCCTAGTTCTTATAAATATCTGGGGGGGATTGTTTTCTTTCAACTGAGTTTTACCAAATCTGGAAGTGATTTTTTTTCTGTGTGCAGCTTATTGGGTTATCATAAGGTTGAAATATTTTGAAAATGTGGAAGATAAAAGTGATTTTTTAAGGTGGTGGGATAGTAAGTGTACTACAAATTACTTTCATTAATGTTGCAATGGTTTTATTAGGGCAACACTAACAATACTAAGGGCTTGAGAGATTTTTTTTTCTTCAATTTTAAAATCAAGTGCTTTTTCTTGCTGTGTCAGGTAGGGATGAATTTGTACAGCATGTGGATTTTACTTTTGGCTGTGTGTTACGAGAGGGTTCGTGTCACTGTCGTGTAGCTGCAGGATGAACTGGTTGCTGGAGCAGTTTCTCCTGGAGGTGGGGCCGTACAGGCTCCTGTCCTGGGTGTGCCCTGGGGAGAATCATCCCTACATCCCCTTCTCCACATTGCCTGTAACATTTGTATTTAATAAGTAGCAAAAATATATCTAAACACAAGAATGTCACTTTCATTACATGGGGAACCTGCAGGTTTTTCTTTTCTTTCTTTCTTTCTTTCTTTCTTTCTTTTTTTTTTTTTTTTGAGACAGGGTCTCGCTCTGTCACCCATGCCTGAGAGAAGTGGCACAAACACAGCTCACTGTGTTTTCTCTCGGGAGAAATTTAAGAGGATCACTGACCTCTCAGGCTCAAGCCATCTTCCCACCTCAGCCTCCCAAGTAGCTGGGACTACAGAAGTGCACCACTGCACCTGGTTAATTTTTGCATTTTTTGGTAGAGACCGGGTTTCACCATATTGCTCAGGCTGGTCTCTTGGGTACAAGATCCGCCTGCCTTGGCCTCCCAAAGTGCTGGGATTACGGGTGTGAGCTACTGTTCCTGGCCCTATTTGTTTTTTAATATGAGGTTGTGTTGTATTGCAATTGTAATCAATACAGTAGATATAATTTTGAATTATGTATTTAAACATGTTTTCAAGTCTTGTATGACATTGCATTAACTTACAGATTCATTTTTTGATATTCATGATATGCTTTTAAAGTACTTTATATGTGCTTTCAAAAATCAAACTCATTATTTTCCAAATTACCATGAAAATAGTAACACTGTGTGAGGCAGTGGGACTCAATCAATGCTACCTTTTTGATTTCAGGGATTTCTTTTATGTGCTGGGTGACAGATACTGTTTTCTGTTGAAGTCAATGCTCCTTTGAAATATGTTACCGTGTCTGACAAACTCAGACATTTTAAAGTTCTCCATCCTCTGCAAACATCCAGATTTTCTCAAAGGCTTTTACTAAAATGTTTCCATTCCCAGTGGCTAAGTATGTGTGGGAAGGGGAAGAGCAGAGAACCTTTTATATCAGATGAATGGTTTTTAAGAATGTTTTATTCTTGAAAGTAATAGCTTTTCTTCATGACAGTAGACCTGACCCCACGACAGGAAACTTTTCTATTTTAGAGCAGGATAGAACCCTGTTGCACGGGACGGGGAATTCAGCCTGGTTTGCTCCATTTGTCTGCACTGGCCTAGAGAAGGAAATGGGGTATTCAAGTCAGTGTTTCACAGCAAATGGGGGTGGGGGGCTTTCTTCCACCTGGAGGAAGGGGTAGTAGAGACAGATTCTGTAGAACAGCTCCCCCATTCCCCCTAACCTGAGCAGAAGCAGAGAACATGGCGAGTCCTTTGCAAAGTGAGTCCAGGCTGTGATTTGGCTGTTTGCTGGTTCGTGGGAAACTGGCCGCAGCTGTGAGCCCTCAGGGCTAGGGTGGAGGCTCTCCTGACAGCAGCATAAGTGGAATGGAATAAAGGTGAATCTTCTTCTGAAGTTAAGCGTTGAATTCTCAGGTGGAGATCACTGAGGCTGTTCAACGTGAAAGTACCATTCACAGAAAGTCCTGTTTACATGTCAGAGGCAGGCGGCAGTGACCAAGTAGGTGCCTAGATCCTGTTTATTCATTGGGGGGCCTGTGACTTGCTCAGAAGCGTTTTAGAGACCACAAACAATGCTCTCAGCTCTTAGATGAGGAAAGAACGTTTCTGTGATGGGCAGATAACATGTTTTACATTACTTGTTCCCTGTAGTGAAATGTCATCTGCGATACAAAGGTTATGTTTTTCTTAAGGTGGTCTCTTTTGCCATTAAATGAAGCTATGTGCCCCTGCCGTGAACTCTCTGCTCCCAAGGTCTGCTCGGCTGCATCTGTCTTGAGCAGAATCTTTGCTTCCATAAATACTCCTTCCACTCTGTTGCCTCTCATCTCTAAGATCTCTGCATCCCATAATCTGATTTTCCATCTACTGATGCATTATGATCACACGGGATGTTCACTGTGAACCCCAGGAGTCTAGAAGAGACACAGCTGTTTTAGAAGAGTAAGATATTGAAAAGTTGAATTCTCAAAGAGCAAGTGCGTTCCAGACCCAGAGTGTCCTGGCAGAGTTTCCTGTCTGTTGGTTTGGCCCCCACAGCCACAGGCGCTGCGGGGAAGTGCCTGCAGACCCCTGGCAGTCCTATTTTAGCCGCAGTAGTCTGCCCTAGATCTCGACTGTGCAACAATCAGTAGCCATGTTAGAGGAGTCTTGGTGCATCTATAAATGCCAAATTTTAGTCCCCAGGAAGTGGGTTCTTGTGATCTGGGCCCCTCCTTGACCAAGTACAATCCAGACCAGAGGGCTTTGGAAGATGCCTTGAGTGTTTACCTAGATTTTGAGGCATCTGTTTCTCATTGCAGTCAATATTCCTTTGAAATATTTTCCCTTGTCTGACAAATTCATCCCTTTGGTTCGTTGCTGGTGGCAGGCTTGGTGGCCTGGGAGGTAGAGGTTGCAGTGAGGCAGAGGTTGGTGGCCTGTCACGGCTTCTGCTGTCTGGTGTGGTAGCTGAGGGTGCTTTGGCTGTGAAACCACAAGCCTGAGGTTCAGTTTTTGCTGGATGGAATTGTGGAGAGCTGAGGCCCCTTCTCTTAAGCCATTCAGATTTATGGACTGTGGCCCCAAGAGAAGGAGAGGGGGAGATTTAAGCTGCTATTTGGATAATGCAGCCAACCCCAAAGACACTCAGCTTAGATTACTTGGGTGATTTATTTGAGGTCCGGGCATCTGGTCTGAGGTGGGGGCTCCTGGAGACACACTCAGCCCTGTCCTTCTGGCAGAAGTGCGCTGAGCCCTCCCCAGCTGAACACACCACACGCTGCAGATGAGCGAGCTTAGATTTGCAAAGGGTTCCAACACTCCCTGGTGAAAGGCGCCACATGAGTCTGGACATTCAAATGCTCGTTTTACCAAATGGCTCCAGAGACACAACAAGACAGAGGTGCCATGAACAAGCTCAGGGTCTAGGGCCCCTCGGAGTCCAAGATCCAGCTTCCCTGGTCACCAGAAGTGACTATCAGACTCCAGGAACACCAGGCCTTACCTGTTTTGTGGCATTCATCAAGCATATTTACATTAAATAAATGCATATAGAAAGCTCGAGGGGGGAGAATAATTTGTTGCTTTCAGTTTTGCTCTATTGAGTCCAAGGTTACTGGAGGAATTCACTGCCCTGCCTGGTACTGGGCACCTTCAGTTCTCTTAACGAACGAGTTTTAACAAAACCAGGTGCTTAGAAGTAGATTGAGTTTATTTTGTTGGTTTAAGCAATTGGCTGATTTTAGCATTAGGATTCTCTCATTTCAAATCCTTTTTTTTTTTTTTTTTAACAAAGCTTCAAGGTACTTCCTGAAAAGGTAGAGTTAGAAGATGTTCTAACTCAAATGAAATCAGGGACTGCTTCTCTGCTTTGTTGAAGTCAATAGATAAAGTTTATCATGCTGTTTTTACTAAAGAGTAGCTGTTGGATTTAACCTTGGTTCATGTTCATGACAGCTTTTGTTGTTTTTAAATTTTTTTCTTTTTTTTTTTTTTTTTTGAGACAGAGTCTTGCTCTGTTGCCCAGGCTGGAGTGCAGTAGTGTGATTTTGGCTCACTGCAACCTCCGCCTCCTGGGTTCAAGCAATTCTCCTGCTTCAGCCTTCTGAAGAGCTGGGACCACAGGCACACACCACCATGCCCCACCGATTTTTGTGTTTTTAGTTGAGGTGGGGTTTCACCATGTTGGCTAGGCTAGTCTCGAACTCCTGACCTCAGATGATACGCCCCTCTCAGCCTCCCAAAGTGCTGGGATTACAGGCGTGAGTCACTGTGCCCAGCCCAAATGCTTGTCATTTCTTTTCTTTTTTTTTTTTTTTTGAGATGGAGTCTTGCTCTGTCGCCCAGGCTGGAGTGCAGTGGCACCATCTCGGCTTATTGCAAGCTCCACCTCCCAGGTTCATGCCGGTCTCCTGCCTCAGCCTCCTGAGTAGCTGCGACTACAGGCGCCCGCCACCACGTCCAGCTAATTTTTTGTATTTTTAGTAGAGACAGGGTTTCACCGTTTTAGCCAGGATAGTCTCACTCTCCTGACCTCTTGATCTGCCTGCCTCGGCCTCCCGAAGTGCTGGGATTACAGGTGTGAGCCACCGTGCCCGGCACTTGTCATTTCTTTCCACTGGAAACATTGGGACTGCTGTAGCTATTTTGAAAGACACAGTGGGTTGCTGTTCGCCATGGTCACCCTTCTGATGGGCTTTGGGCTCAGGCACCCCCTGCGGTGCTGGCCCGGCTGCCACACTGAGCAGGAGGGCTGTGCTGCGCTCATTTTCAGCGTCCCCGGTGCCTGACCAGGGCCAAGTTGAGGAGCACACGCACTGTGTCAGACGAGCTCTGTGTGCATTTTATTCTTTGTGTTTGGAGCTGGTGCCATCCACCCCCGGCAGTAGACACAGTCTGGCTCTTCCCTGCATGGCAGTTATGCTTCTGTATCCCCCTGCCCCCTGCCCGCTTCTCGCTGGTTGGCGGAGACTCAGGCTGAGGCCTCTGTGCCGAGGTGGCCCTCAGAAGGGAGGGTTTGCCCACTGAGGTCTGCGCTCCCACGAGTAGCCAGGGGCTCCTCCTCCTCTGTGTGCAGGTGTCCCTTTTGTTCTCTGAAATTAGCTGGAATCCAGGGCTGATGAAGAACAACCTGGTCTGGGCATCCACAGGACAAGGTTTGAGTTGGGTGGCGTGGGGTAGGGCTGTGAGATGACCAGGGCCGGAGAGAAAGGGCGCCACCTCCTGTTCAGCCTCCATCTGGAATTGGTTGGGAGGGAGAGAGATCCCTGCCCTTTTATCAAGTATCTTTTCTCCCCCCATTTCCTAGTGATCAACAGAAGGGAATACCTGTTCTCATAAAGGAAGAAAGGCCCCTGTGCTCAGCGAAAGGAGGCCTGTTCCATGTGAGCACAGATACATCTGGAAGGAGCTGGGGGTGTATCTTTCCCCTGTTCTCCTCAAAACCTATTCTCTGGTGGAGAACTTATCACTCACACACGTGCGTATGGTAGACTTTCCTCTGCTCACCCATTTAGCATCTCTGGCAGGTCATTGCTGTTTCTCTAAATATGAACCTTAATAAAGTGCAGAGGAAGCATATTCATGTGTTTCTGAAGATAGTCTTGAAGGAAAATAGGCAGGGTTTGGGAAGCTGTATGTTTCTGGCAGGTGCAGAACCTTATTTCCTTGGTTAGAGAAGAGCATGTGATTGTTAAGGGTGAATCAGGCATGCAAAGAGCCTCGCTGCTGGCTGACTGCTTCCCGCCCGGACCGTGCTGACAGTTGAGGGTCCATTCTAGAATCAAAGTGGGAAGTGGGGGGCACAGGTGCTGGGCTGGGAGGCCTGTGGCATGAGCCATGCCAGGGGCTTGGGCCTGTTCTGCATTTTGTTATTTTCTTCCTTCATCCGTGTTTCAGGTCCAGAGCACAACCTTCTCTCCTAGCACCTGTCTCTTGACAAAGTGCTGACATCTGCAGGGAGAAAGACAGAGCGTGGCCCCAGGTGTATGTGGTCCCCAGAGTTCATGAGCACTGACATGGCCCCACCACATCCATGCTAGAAATATGACTTCTGCTGGCTTTGAAATGCACTTCTGTTCTGATTATGTCCTCCACTTGGCTCGTCATTTCTTTGTTTAATACATTTGAATGATGCTCATTCTTTGGAAAATAAGAAATGTTTCTGGTAAGTTCAGAATCCCCCTTGTATGGTTTATTTATTTATTTATTATTTTTTGAGATGGAGTCTTGGTCTGTCACCCAGGCTGGAGTGCAGTGACATGATCTTGGCTCACTGCAACCTCTGCCTCCTGGGTTCAAGCAATTATCCTGCCTCAGCCTCTAGAGTAGCTGGGACTATGGGTGCGTGCCACCATGCCTGGCTAATATTTTTTTGTATTTTTAATAGAGACATGGTTTTGCCACGTTGGCCAGGCTGGTCTCAAACTCCTGACCTCAGACAATCCACTGGCCTTGGCCTCCCAAAGTGCTAGGATTATGGGTGTGAGCCACTGTGCCTGGCCCCCTTGTATAGTTTAGTAGCTTTCATGAGTATGGCAATCTGAAATAATCGCTTTTTGCCCTAACAATCGTTAGGAGGAAATAGTGGAAGAAGACACATGACTTCTCTGTGGAAAACCTAGACAGGGTCTGAAACAAACTCCGGTCTGAGTCTGTGGGAAGGTGCTGGGTGGGCGTTCACCACTCCATGTTCCTCTGCAGGAGCTGAGGAGAGGAAGGGCCTGGGTTGTTCTGTTGGGTGAGCTGCAAGGCCAGAGGGATAGAGTTAATCATATTACATAATTATTGACCAGGATATTTTTTTTTTCCCCTGAGAGGCATTTATGTCTTTTATCTGAAGCCAAAATATGTCAAAATCTTTTATTACCATTTTACAAACTTGCTTATTTCCCACTGTCTCCTGCAAATACCTTTCCAGCCCTATCTTGTATTAATTTAATCTTCACCTGCTTAAGCTATTTATTGTACTTAGACATAATAGTAATTCGCAATGAGGTCTTTGTGTGCTGGTATTTCTCCCAGAATGCCTGCAGTGGCTCTCCTGGCCCAGGACCCAGCTGTGAGGTCCCATCCTTAGTGGCCGCCGCCCCATCGCCAGCTCTGTCCTGCACCTCCACATGAGTGATGTATCCACACATTGTGTTTATCCAGTCATCCGTTGACTAACATTCGGGCCATTTCCACCTTTTGTTGTGAATAATGCTGCTGTAAACATGTGTGCACAAGTCTTTCTCTCAGTGCCTGTTTTCACTTCTTCTGGGTATTAGAATTGCAATTGTAAAGTAAATTCCTTAAAGGAAGGAGTTGCGAAGTGTGCTTGTTTGTATTACCCATGGAATTAAACTCCAGTGCTCTCAGCGGCTTGCGTGGTGCACACCTTTTCCCTGCCCTTCTATCCGTCTCTACCTCAATCTCATTACTTCCCTGGCTCCTTCTTGGAAGGATCCTCTTATATTTCTGGTTACCAAGATTTGCTTTCTTATAGAAGTGATAATCTTAATTGATGCATTTTCCGCAAATGCCACATAGCCACACATCCACACATTTCTTTCTTTCTTTCTTTCTTTTTTCGGAGATGGAGTCTTACTCTGTCACCCAGGCTGGAGTACAGTGGCACAAGCTCAGCTTACTACAGCCTCCACCTCCCGGGTTTAAGCGATGCTCCTGCCTCAGCCTCCTGAGTAGCTGGGATTACAAGTGTTCACCACCACGATCCGCTAATTTTTTTGTATTTTTAGTAGAGCTGGGATTTTACCATTATGGTCAGGCTGGTCTTCAACTCCTGACCTCAGGTGATCCACCCACCTTAGCCTCCCAAAGTGCTGGGATTGCAGGTGTGATCCACCATGCCCAGCCCAAATGCCTCACATTTCTGATCGTTTTTGGGACTGTTTAATCACTATGATGTTGTCTAAGTTTAGTTGGATGTCCTTGCTCTGGCCAGAGTGTTATAAACACTTATAGATCACAACTCCATTCTGGCTTTTGACCCCTGCATCCTGCTTTCTTTTGATTACTTGACCTTATTGACCTAAATAATGAAAAAAGTAGCTCTAAAACATAATGGATGTTTGAACACTGAAGACTTCCGTCTCAAGTCTTTGGAAGCCTCCTTGGTATCTTGTGTGGTATCAACTTTGAGGACACGGGGTAGAAACAGATGCAGCTGTTTGTTACAAGACTTTCCTTTTACAGATTTATGTGTGTGTGTATATATATATACTATACACATACACACACATATATACACATATACATATATCTGAGATAGAGTCTTGCTCTGTCGCCAGGCTGGAGTGCAATGACGTGATCTCAGCTCACTGCAACCTCCACCTTCTGGGTTCAAGCGATTCTCCTGCCTCAGTCTTCCGAGTAGCTGGTACTACAGGTGCACGCCACCACACCCAGCTAATTTTTGTATTTTTAACAGACACAGGGTTTCACCATGTTGGTCAAGATGGTCTCGATCACTTGACCTTGTGATTCACCCGTCTTGGCCTCCAAAAGTGCTGGGATTACAGGTGTGAGCCACCCTGCCCTGCCTATGGGTGAATATTTTTTAGGAGAAAAGCACTAAACCTCTCTGATGCATTCGAGTAAACTGGATTTGCCTTGTTCCATTCCCCTTTTGCTAGCATGATTGTTTTTTTCTTTTCAGGGAGAGGTAGAGAAGAAAGAGGAAGCGCCTGTGGGCATCTGGAGTCTGATTAGGCTCCTTGGAGACCCAGCTATATTTGCAAGGGAGCAGCAGCGGCCCAGGCCCCAAAGGCACAGAGAGCTCAAGGCGGAGGAGTTCGCTGGACTCTGTCAAGCTGAGAGCTCAACTGGGGAGTTTTGAAGATTTGAACAAGACGTGAAGAATGTTTTATAGCCTGTGCTTTAGAAGCGCCTATGCTGTGATTTTCCACCACACCAGAAAGGCGCCCAGTGGTTATTTTTCCAAAAGGTCAGAGGGCAAATGGACCGTTTCCCTTAATTAGGCCGGAAAATGTTGCTTAATAAGACACCATAATTCTTGTGCTCACACAGAGGTGATAAGCGTCGATCTAGCGAGGACTGCGTCTTCAGATGGGCTTCTCTGAGATAACAGAGGAATTTTGCTGCTGTAGCTTCCTGGCACCAGGGACATTAATGAGTCACAGGGTGTCTAGGACCCACAGGTACGGGTGATTCCAGGTGACCTCCGCGCAGTGATCCCAGTTTGGTGAGGGGACTGGCAGATCACGGGACGGCTGAGCGCCCAAAGTGGAGGAGGCGGCCCCAGCAGTGGCCAGAACAAGTCCCCTGAGTTGAAATGGCAGGACTTGGGCTTGAGGTGAGATGGAGGTCAGGAACTAATTGCAGGGTCTCTTCACCATCCCTGGCCTTGTCATTGCCAGCCCTTCCCGATAGCACCCCCTTTCCTCCTCCTCCTTGACATCCCTGAAAACTTACACTGGGAGCAATTGAGAAAGCTTACGGTGGATGCGAGGGCGTCTGCAGCTGTGTCAGGATGTGGTCTGAAGGAGGAGCATTTGGGAGGAGAGGGAGAGGCCGTGGAGTGGAGATTCGGAATAGCCTCCCCTCCCCCTTACCCCCAACACACAGTAGGACCTGGCTGGCTTGCAGAGGAAAGCACGCTGGGCCGAGGCTAAGGGCAGAATGCGGAACATGGTGGAGGGTGGCGGCCAGGAGTCGTCCCGCTTCTCCCTATTGCTCCTTCCCTGCCCGCCTCTCCTAGTGATGAGCGGCCTGGCCGTGCTCCTTTACTCCCATGCTCCAACACTTAGGAAATGATAGTGTGTGTCTGGTCCACGGGGTGAGAGTCCCCGGGGGTCAGAAGCAGCTACCTGAGCGTGGGCTTTGGGCATGGCAGGGAGGTGGCACCCTTTTTCCCCTCCATCAGTTTCAGTGAGAATCAAGTGGTTCCCACGGAGCCTCTCGGTTTCCTTTATTTTTGTAATTTTGAAAATATGCATAACATGCACTTAACCATGTGTATAATGCCTGTAAACTCAGTTTCCAGTTTAAGTAAATGGCCACCATCCCGTTTGAGGTCTCTAGGTCCTTCCGGAGCCGTCCCTTTCTTCTGTCCCCTCCAAGTACTGTATCCTAAATTTTGTGTTTATCCTTCCCTTGATTTTCTTCACAGTTCTTCCACACGTTTGTTGTTTTAAGCAATAGCTAGTTTGGTTTTTATTTCTGAGTTTAAAATAAACAGAATCATACTTTGTATATTATTCTGTGATTTCTAGTTTCATTCAGTTCTGTGTGTCTCTGAGATTTAGCCATGTTTTTTGTGTAACTGTGATTTATCTACTTTCCTTGCTTTCTGGATTTCAGTTGAAGGAGTATACCATCCTTTTGTTATGGTCATTGGATTGGCGCCTGGCTTTCTGCTACTACAGAAAGAGCCACTGTGCCCACTGTCTTCCATCTCTTCCTGCACAGACACAGCAGATCTCCAAGGCCCTTATTTCCCCAGGGGTTGAGTTGTGGGGTCATAGAGCACATGCCTTCTTCACATTTTCTAGACTGCTCAGTTGATTTCCAAATGGGTTGTAACAATTACTTTCTATTGGGCGTGTGCACAGAGTTCCAGATCCTTCCCAAGCATTGGTATTGTCAACGTTAAAATCTTTGCCAGTATGCTGGCAAAATCTATGCCAATCTGCTGGGTGTGAAATGGTTTCTTGTTGTGGCTGTTAATGAGCTTGTGTGTTTTCGTGTACTTACAACTGTTTTTTAGTCCTCTCTGTGAAGTGTTTTCAAGCCTTTCCCCATTTCATCTCAGAGTTGTTTACTAATACAGTTCTTTATATATATGTTATAGACAATAATCCTTTGTCAGTTACAAGTGTGGCAAATATTTTCTCCCAGATAATTGTTTTTTTCATTCCCTTTATAAGGTCTTTTTAGAACAGAATTTAAACATTTTAGTTTAGTAGAAATCATCAATCTTTCCCTTTATATTTTTGCTGTGGTATTTTAAGAAATTCCTCACTGTCTTGATGTGTTCATATTTTGCCTTTTAAATTTTGTGTTTTTTGCCTTTCTCCTTTGTCTTCAATATACTAGAATTGATTTTTGTATATGGTATGTACCAATAATCTAATATCCATATGTGCAATCAATGTCCCACCACCATTTATTGAATAATCATCTTTTCTCTACTAATTTGCAATACCAGCTTGGGCATACAGAAAACTTCCATTCGTGCGCTGGTCTAGATCTAGCCTCCATTCTGTTCTCTTTGTCAGCTTGTCTGTTTCTAAATAAGCACCACGTTGTCCTACTTTCTGTAGTTTCACAATGATTTTTGATATCTGTGAGTCAATTCCTTACACCTTAGTCTTATTTTAGGAATGTCTTGGCTATTTTCTGCTTTTTACTCCTCCTATGCATTTTTCAATTAGTTTATCAAGTTTCACAAAAAACCTTGTTGGGTTTCAAACGAAATCGCATTGAATCTATAGATCCACTGGGGAAGAACTAATACTGTATTATATTTAGTATTTTAATCCACAAACTTGATTGCTTATTTCCTGTTTAAATTCTTTAGAAAGACATTTTAATAAAGTTTTATAATTTTCTTCATAAAAATCTTATTTATCTTTTGTTATATTTAATGTTAGTTGTTTTGTATTTTTGTGTGTGTGTCTTTTAAAGAACACATTTTCAAACTGTTTGTTACTGGGATATTTTTGCTGAGTCCTAGAGTATATGCATTCTTCACATTTTCTAGATTCTGCTCAGATTTTCAAAAACTTTCTATTTGAAATAATCATAGGTTCACAGGAAGCTGTGAAAATGTATGGGTAGATTCAGTGTTCCCCCAGTTTCCCCCAGTGGGTACATCCTTTGTAAACATAGTGCAGAATCAAAGCCAGGACCTGACACTGGTTCAAGGTGTGTGCAGTTCTGTTTATCATGTGGGCAGTTTAGGATAAGCAGCACCAGAGCCAGGCCGGAGCTCCTGCAGCCCCACGACAATCCCCCTGTACCACCCCTTTGCGGTCTCCTCCCACCCCGGCCCTGCATCATCACTCACCTGGACGCTCGTCTTTTTTCTATTTCTGTAATTTTGTCATTTCAAGGACTTTATATAATGGAATCATACAGCATGTGACTTTTGATATTGGCATTTTCCCCTCAGCCTCATGCCCTTGAAACACACCCAAATTGTTGCATGTATCAAGCGTTAGTTCTTTTTTCTGCTGAGTAGGGGCCATGGTACAAGTGCATCACAGTTTGTCTAAACATTCACCTGCTGTAGGACATTTGAGTTGTTTCCAGTTTTTGGCTATCACAAATAAGGCTGCCATGAACAATTGTGTAGAATCTTTTGCGTGGGTATACATCTCCATTTCTTTGGTAGGAATGCTCAGGATTGGTGGTATGATAGATGTATCTTTCTTCCTTTTTTTTTTGGGGGGCGGAGTTTCACTCTTGTCGCCCAGGTTGGAGTGCAATGGCGCGATCTCTGCTCACTGCAACCTCTGCCGCCCGGGTTTAAGCAGTTCTCCTGCCTCAGCCTCCTGAGTAGCTGGGATTGCAGGCACATGCCACCATGCCTGGCTAATTTTGTATTTTTAGTAGAGACGAGGTTTTACCGTGTTGGCCAGGCTGGTCTCAAATTTCCGACCTCAGGTGATCCGCCTGCCTCAGCCTTCCAAAGTGCTGGGATTATAGGTGTGAGCTGCCGCACCCAGCCAGATGTATCTTTCATTTGTGAAGAAACTGCCAGCTGTTTTTCTGAATGACTTTACCCTTTTACATTTCCACTGGCAATGTATGAAAGATCCAGTTTTTATATATCCTCACCAGTGTTTGGTATTGTCACTATTTTTAATTTTAGCTATTGTAATATGTGTGTGGTGATTCTCATTGTGTTCTTTTCCTTTTCTTTCTTTTTTTTTTTTTTTGAGACAATCTCACTTTGTCACCAAGGATGGAGTGCAGTGGCATGAACATGGCTCAGTACAGCCTTGACCTCGTGGGTTCAAGTGATTCTCCTACCTTAGCCTCCTGAGTAGCTGGAACCACAGATGCATGCTACAGAGCCAGGCCGGAGCTTCTCCAGCCCCTGGCTGTACATTTTTTTGCTTGTTTGTCTGGGGTGGAGTTGTTTGAGAGGAGTCTTGATCATGGGTTGTTGGTCATGACCAATTCCCCCTTTCTCCTTGATACCCAGGTCACTGTATTTCCACCCTGCTCATCCTGTTCCATGTGATAGAAGGCTGGTCTCTGTTGCCCGCATCTGCCAGGCTCCCTTTCCTTCTGGGTACTGGTTGGGTTCAGCCAATGGGAGGCCCCAGTGCGACAGTGGAGAGGGGAGGAGAGAGCGCCCAAGGTGTTTATCCCCTGGCTTTCCCCTACCAGGCAGTGGGTTAGAGATGGCTGTGTTCCTCTACCTGAGGTCCCAGTGAGCTGGTAAGCACCCCTCCTTGCCCTTCGGATACGGAGGTAACAGCCTTTTGCTGTCGCTTCATCAGGTCAAACCTGTCATCTCCCTTAACTTCACCACTTCACTAAACCCCTCAATTACTCTCTGAGTCCTGACTGATACCCTGGGCATTGTCGTAGGGCGGATGAAACAAGTGAGAATGAGCCCATTGCTCAGTTGCCACTCCTGGAGGGACCTTCAGAGCGTGGTCCCTTTCAGTGGGCAGGGCAGGCGCTAGAGAGCATTGTCTGAGGGAATTAGGGTCAACACAGCATGTTCTACCTGCTGAGGATATGTGCTGCAGCAATCACATATTTGCAAACAAATGTTTGACCTGAATTTGCAATCATTCTCATGATGTGCTGAGTCCTGAAAAAGGGTTGTTATCCCAAAATTATAGGAAAGAAAACTGCCAATTTAGGAACTTCATGACATACTACAGGCCACCTACAAGGAGGCATGCAGCTGTGTTCATAGCTGTGGTAAGCAGAATTTCTAAAATTTCCCTCAAAGATGCCCCACTCTGCCCTCGGCAACCCTTCAGCAGGAGGAAATACTTTTCCTTGCTTATCTCACGTTATATGGCACAGGTGGTAAGGAGATCAGCCTGGGTTACCTGGGCGGGGCTACTGTTATCACAGGAGCCTCTAACAGCAGGGAGCTCAAGAAAGAGCTGAGGCAGAAGTGAGAGAGATTCAAAGCGTGAGGATTCCACGCACTGCTGCTGCTTCAGTAAGCTGAGAAGGTTTGCCATTTCATCATATGTGCCTGCCTGATCTGCTGACCGGAAAATCTACGCAAACAAATGTAGGGCAAATCCAGGAAGGTGGAGGCTATTCTTTTGGAGGGCAGCAGCCTGAAGGAGATGGCGGCTGTCATTCATTTAGATTGGGGTATCTCTGCTGTGAAGCAGGCACCTGGAGTGTATTCGCGACCCTCAGTCTCCCAGACAGGGCCATGTCGGGTTGCCACGCCGTGCCACAGCATGGCGGTAACTTTTCCTGAGTCTTTAAGTTGGACTGACACCCCATGAGCTCTGGTGTCAATCAAGCTCTGAGCTACTTGACTCAGTGGAATAGAGAAAGTGCCTTTATTCATGGAAAGTTGGGCCGAGTCACCTGCACATGGGAAGAGCCAAATTCCAATTTCAGCTGATTGTGTCACATGGTCACAATGAAGAATGAGAGACCCACATCGACACTACAAAATAATTCAAAAGTGCGTGTTCTGCAGACAGTGGGTGGGTATGTTAGAATCTGGAACTTAGCATTTCTAATTTTTTTCTGTTCAATATGGGTTTATGCTATTCGTGCATGTGGCCGTTTAGCAATCTGTGCTCTCTGCAGTGCAGGTGCTCATTTTGAACCATTTATTCAAATTATTGTGTATTGCCTGATTGGTGTTAGAATTTTTTTATTTTTTGAGACGGAGTCTTGCTCTGTTGCTCAGGCTGGAGTGCAGTGGTGCAATCTTGGCTTGCTGCAACCTCCGCCTCCCGGGTTCAAGCGATTGTCCTGCCTCAGCTTCCCAAGTAGCTGGAACTATAGGCACGCACCACCGCACCTGGCTAATTTTTGTATTTTTAATCAAGATGGGGTTTCACCATGTTGGCCAGGCTGGTCTCGAACTACTGACCTCATTATCCATCTGCCTCAGCCTCCCAAAGTGCTGAGATTACAGGTGTGAGCCACTGCACCCAGCCTGTGGTAGAAGTTTTTAAAAGATGATATAATTAGGCTAGGCACAGGGGCTCACACCTGTAATCCCAGCACTTTGGGAGGCTGAGGTGGGCAGATTGCTTGAGCCCAGGAGTTTGAGACCAGCCTGGGCAACAAGGCAAAACCCTATCTTTTCCAAAAAAAAAAAAAAAAAAGAAAGAAATTAGCCAGGTGTGGTGGCGTATACCTGTAGTCCCAGAAGCTACTTGGGAAGCTGAGGTGGGAGAATCACCTGAGCCCAGGAGGTCCAGGCTGCAGAGTGACGAGATCGAGCCACTGCACTCCAGCGTGAACAACAGAGTGAGACCCTGTCTCAAAAAATAAAAAAAAGATGGTATAATTAAATTTGCTTATACACACCCAGAGACCTTGAATAGCATGGACCATGCATTTGAGGAATTAAAAAAATACAATAAAAAATAAACAGAAGTATAACTGTATCAACTATTTCCATGAGGTTTGAAACAAAGTTATTTGCATAGTCAGTGAAAACCCATGTGCTCTTGTTCACTGTGAGAAGGAAGCTCTGCCAGGTGGCAGTCATGCATTAAAGGACAATTGCACAACAGAAGTGAGCTGCGGCAAGCTGGGTTTGATCCACTCAAATAAATCAGTTTGTGGTAATAAAGTGTTTTCTTTCATTTTGAAAAAGTCATGAAAACCATGTCACCTCTGGAATCTGTTTCACTAATCTCTCCCAACTTTCTTGATTATTCTTGGGAAGAAAAGCTTTTCCCCTTGAAATATTCCCTTTCTTACTTTAAACCCTAACAACTTGCAAATGTCAGTGAAAGAACAAAGGCTTTTTGCAGAGAAGCTGCTGTGCAGGAAAATCAACGGAGATGCAGTCGTTTCATGGGGGCTTTCCTGGTGACATGCCAGCCGTCACCCAGCCCCTCCCATGTGGAGGGCGCAGCCTCAGAGGCAATGCAACTGCCTCCAGCAGTGGCCTTTCCTGGCAGGGAGACAGAGATTTGAGGCAGCAAGGAAGTTGACAAAGACTGGAAACCATTGGTGGACTTTCAGTAAGACTTTGAAATATATTTTTGATAACTTTTCTGTTGACCAAAAAATTTTCAGATTGATGTGGCCCAAAGGCTACCACATCACATCACCTATCCTTGGATATAAGGAAGTTGGGGCCTGAGAGAGTGTGTGTGAGGAGTAGAAAAAGGGTGAACTATCCAGTAAATGCCTTTGGGAAGTTGCCTTCCCAGTGGAGGGAAAAAAGAGTCCTGCCTTTCACCAAATACACAAGAAAATTCTAGAGGAAATACATTCCGAAAATGGAAAAACTAAACCTTGAAAAAGTGCTATGAGAAAATATAAGGGGATATTTTCATGATTTTGGGGTCACAAAGGGTTTACTAGGCAAGACTCAAAATCCAATAACCATATAGAAAATGACAGACAGATTTGACCAACAAAACCAAAACAAAATAGAAACCCAAACCACTTTTAAAAAAATTTTTAAATTTTTAGTAAAGATCTATCACTTTTATAGAAAAGTATAATCTACAGGAACTTATATTTAATCATTCCCCTCAAACATCTGCCCAGAAATAGATAATGAAACTAGAAAAGGTGCTTTGGCGGAAAACTTGATTTTGGAGTTGTACCAATAGATGTGAATTCCAGGTAGGGTTTCAGTTACTCACTGGGTGATCTTGAGCAGGTAACCTCTTTTCATACCTAAGATTTTTACCTTTAAAAATTAGAAATAATAACACCCATGTCATAGAGATGCTGTAGGTATTAATGAAATATGTGTAAGAGACAACATATGCATATTGTAGGTGTAAATGTAAATTTCCCTTCTCTTTCCCTCCTTGAACCAAACCACTTCTGATTAGTGAATGACACCATCAACAAGTTTAAGCACAAGCCAAAGAGCTAGAGAAAATATCTGCCACACATGTAACAGAAAAAGGATCATAGCTGTAATAGTTGAAGAGTTCACACCAGTCAATGAAAGAAGACAAATGATAGAAGAGGCAATAAAGTCAAGCCCAAGAGGGAAAAAAAGAAAAAAAAACAAAAAACAAAAAACCCTGCTAATGACCAGTCAGCACTGCAAAGATGTTCACCCTCAGTAAAAATGAGGGGAATGTAAATACAAATATCAGTGAGATGCCACGGTTCATTGGTTAGATTGGACAAAGTTCAGGAGGCTGAGACTGTGTCTGAGGAGGTGGGTTCAGGGAAAGGTGCCCTTTCACCCGGCAGTGCATTCGAATGCAGCTGTTTCAGTGCCATTTTAGCAATGGCCATCAAAATTTGGCAGGATCTGGAAAAGTTAAAAATGCACATTTTTGACCTAGTATTTCTATTTTTGGAGTATGTCTTATATGAATACTTGGCTATGGACACAAAATGAATAAACAATAACATATATCTTACATTATTACATAGTGAAAATTGGAAGCAACCTTCGTGCCCATTAATAGGGGAATAGTAAACATTTTTGGTACATATATAGATCTTGTGAAATATGGGGTATTACAAAACACAAGTTAGATATATAGATACAGACATACACTTATTCTCCAATATCTATTAGGTGAAATTCTTGTTTTTCTCAAAAGCAGCAAGAAAAAAATCTCTATGCACAAGGGATATAACAGATAACAGGCACTCAAAATGTGCTTGTTGAATGAAATTTACGTAAATGCATAGAAAAAGTTCTGGAAGGGCATGCAGCCAAGTGTCCTCAGCAGTCACCCAGAGGGAAGGGACAGAATTTGGGAGAGAGGGAAGTGGACTTGCACATCATGCGCTTCTGTATTGTTTGCATTTTAATTTTGTGACAGTTTTAAGGAAGTTGTGCCCTTCCAAAAGGAGTTGACTTCACTGTCATTTACACAGTAAAGATGGTCATGGTGCCAGTGATTTCAGAGCAAACGTTATTTCCCTTCCTGGTGTTTGGGAAAGAAGCCTCAGAGCTGGAAGTATGCTGAATACTGGCTGCAGCTGAATGCCCAAGAAGGACACAGTCTCCCTGAGTCATCCCTACTCACTCATCTCTTCACTCCACAACCAACAACAATCTGGCTTTTGCTCCCACTGTCCCCAAAATGGTTTTGCTCAGATTACCAAAAACTTCTTGGCTACCAAGTCAAATTAGCATATTTTAGTTCTCATATCACTTGAACGCTCTTCTTTGCAATATTCTCTCAACTTCCGTAAAATGATGCACTTCTGGTGTTTTCTTCATCTGGGCTACTTTCTCTCAGTCTCTTTGCAGTTTCTCTCTCCATGCTTCTCAGATGTCAGTGCTCTTTAGGGTTTGTCTCCAAGTGTCTTCTCTTCCTTTTCTAGGTTCTCTGTGGTCTTCCTGCATGACCCCCACACTCTCAAGGTTGAACTCCAGGCCCTGTTTCTAGGACAGACTTTTCCTCTATGCTCCAGACCTGTGTCTTCGATGCTAACTGTGCGTCTCTACCTGGGAATGTCCTGAGTGTCTCAAATCCAACATGTTCAGAATTAGACTAATTTCCTCCAAATGTGAATCAGCCACCCCGCCAGGCCATGACTGGCACCACCCTGTCCATATAGAAGCCTGGATATTGTCCTTGATGATTCCCTTTCATTAGCTTGCCGCCCTCAGTGGGAGGCCAAGCCGCCAATCCTTTATTAATGCCTCACGAACCCAATCCATTCTGTATTCTCCATCCCAAAGCCACTGTCTTGGTTTGAGTCACATTTCTTGGCCTAGACAAGTGGAACAGTTTTCTGAAGGGTCTCTCCCCTCCAGTCTGCCGTGCTGCAGTGTATAGTCCTTCTCACAGTTCATCTGTGGCTGTCCATTCATCTTAGGATATAATGTAAGGTTCTTAATTCCCTCCTGCCTTCTCTGCTAGCCTTGCACACAGAAATACTTGCAGTCCTTCGAATGTGTTGTATTCTCTTGCCACATTTTATTTAAAGGATATTTATTGAACACTTACTAAGTACCAGGTTGTAATCTGCATGTGCCCCTTGTCTCTGCCCTGGTAGGGGCATACATTCTAGCAGGGGAGGCAGAAAATAAATGTGCAGGCCAGGCGCAGTGGCTCATGCCTATAATCCCAACACTTTAGGAAGCCGAGGCCGGCGGATCACCTGAGGTCAGGACTTTGAGACCAGCCTGGCCAACATGGTGAAACCCCGTCTCTACTAAAAATACAAAAAGTAGCTGGGTGTGGTGGCTCCAGCCTGTAAACCCAACTACTTGGGAGGCTGCAGTGGGAGAATCACTTGAACCCAGGAGGCGGAGGTGCAGTGAGCCCAGATCATACCACTGCACTCCATCCTGGGCAACAGAGTGAGACTACATCTTTAAAAAAAAAAAAAAAAGCGTGCAGATAAATAGGACCTTGTAATGTAATGACAGATGCTGTGGGGTAAAGGCGGCAATAACACAGATAATAACACAGAAAGTGTGGCATAAAAGCGGTGTGGGAGGGTGGTCCTCTGGCTAGGAGGTCAGGGAGATCCCTGTGACCTGGTGATACTTGACCTAAGGCCAGTTTTGGCGAAGATTCTGGGCAGCGCACTCCACGCAGGAACAAGCAGTGAGAAGGACCTGCGGCAGGAGTTTGCTTGGTATGAGCTGCATATGGAAAGGAGGCCAGCGCTGCGGCGTGGGAGAAGGAAGTACAACCTCATAATGCTTTTGGATGCGGGTAAAATAAACCCCAACTCCGGTCGACTTAAACTGTAGGGAAACTGGTGATTTATTGCCGACATTCTAGAAATGGGTGAGCAGGGTTTGTCTGAGACACCACCATGTCGCCAAGGCCCCAGGAATATCCGTCTCTGGCTTAGATGTACTCTTCGGCTATTGCTTGGTTATGGGACCAGAAGCTAGGTTAACTCCAGGGCCCCCACGGTCAAATTCTCACACGGCCTCATTGGGGATAAAAGGGGCGCTTCTCTGCCTGGGCCATCTCTCGAGGAAAAGCCCTTCTCAGGCCCGCCGGCCTTTCTCGCAGGGCTTGCTGTGCACAGCGAGGCGGCATGTGTAGGAGGGCGAATGTGCTGGAAGCGGAGATGGGCCGTTGGAAGCCTCTGGAGGTTTGCACATGTAGCTCAGCACGAGGCTGCTGAATCTCCTGTGGAATTGTAACCCCCAGTGTTGGAGGTGAGGCCTGGTGGGAGGTGTTCTGGTCATGGAGTTGGGGCTGGTGGAGGGCGGAGTAGAATCCCTCCGAGCTCGGTCCTGTGCTCCAGATGGTGAGGGAGTTTGCCCAGATCTGGTTGTTGTAAAGTGTGGTACCTCCCCCGCTTGCTCTTGCTCTGGACATGTGGGAGCCTGCTCCCCCTTTGCCTTCCGCCGGGATTGGAAGCTTCCCCAGGC
The DNA here is from genome assembly GCF_002776525.5 of Piliocolobus tephrosceles. Taxonomy (NCBI): domain Eukaryota; kingdom Metazoa; phylum Chordata; class Mammalia; order Primates; family Cercopithecidae; genus Piliocolobus; species Piliocolobus tephrosceles. The sequence goes on from NC_045440.1 coordinate 48,802,244, forward strand.
CTCCCCAGAAGCAGATACCCCTGCTATGCCTCCTGTACAGCCTGCAGAACCCTGAGTAGGTTTTTTTTTTTGAAGTACCCAGTCTCAGGTGTGTCTTTATAGCAGTGCAAGAGCAGTCTAATACACCCTGTCTCTAAACAAACAAACAAAAAAACAAAAACAAAAAACAGAAACAAAAATTAGCCGGGCCCAGTGCTGTGTGCCTGTGGTCCCAGCAATTGAGGAGGCTGAGGAGGGAGGATCGCTTGAGCCCAGGAGGTCGAGGCTGCAGCAGGCTGTGATGGGGCCATTGCACACACCACCGCACTCCAGCCTGGGTGGCAGAGCCAGACCCTGTCTCAAAAAAATAAACAAAGAACAACCAAACCCTGAGACACAAGAATCTGAAGGCCAGAAAGAGGAAGAGGGGCCAGCAAATCCACCCAAGAGAAGCAAGAGACGCAGTCAGCTGCGTGAGGAAAACCCAGTCTCCCAGGAAGGGGGCAGTCATTGGTGATTTCAAATGCTGCTGAGAGAGCAAGTGCCCAGAAAGCAAATGATGGGCCACTGCCTTAGGAATTTTGAGTCTATGGGTGACCTGAAAAAGCTTTTTCATGGAGAGATGGAGACAGAGTTCTTACTGGAATGCAATGAGGAGAAAGTGGGAGGTGAGGGATTGGCCACAATTTGTTGGGGTTCAATCAAGGAGGCAGCACCACTGCGCGTGGAGTGGGGTGAGATCGTGGGTGCAGGGAGTGTCTTGCAAAACTGTGGAGAGCCTGGGGAGGTGAGGGTCCACGGGAGGGAGGCTGCAGGGTGAGGAGCAGAGGGGAGGGTCCGCAGGAGGGTGGGTGAATGGAGGGTGGGAAAGGGAGGGCAGTTGAAGGGTAAGGAGAGGAGGGCCGGTGGGAGAGTGGGCAGAAAATGAGCAAGGTCTCTCACCAAGGCCACAGGGCTGGGGTGGGCTGTGGAGGTGTCTAGGTGCTGTTTCCTCTGCCTCAGGAGAAATATTCCATCTAGTGATGTTTCCATCTCCCCCACCCATCCACGGGGCTGTTTTCTTTCTTCCTTTTTCTTTTCTTTTCTTTCTTTTTCTTTTTTTCTTTGAGACGGAATCTTGCTGTGTCACCCAGGCTGGAGTGCAGTGGCGTGAGCTCGGCTCCCTGTAACCTCTGCCTCCCTGGTTCAAGCAATTCTCCTGCCTTGGACTCCTAAGTAGCTGGGACTACAGGAGCGTGCCACCACACCTGGCTATTTTTTTTGTATTTTTAGTAGAGAAGGGGTTTCACCATATTGGCCAGGCTGGTCTGGAACTCTTGACCTCAGGTGATCTGCCCGCCTCAGCCTCCCAAAGTGCTAGGATTACAGGCGTGAGCCACCGCACTCAGCCCCATTTTCTAATCGTCCTTTAAAATTCCACTCGGGCTATACCTCCCTGAAGCCTTTCTGGAACTTTCCGATGCTTCCTTCTATCTGGCTGAAGGGTCTTGTGTGTGATCCGGGTCCCCTGTGCGTCTTGCTTGGCACCCGCCACCGCTATTGGTGCAGCTCCCGGTGACTAGAAGGTGCCCCAAATATTTGTAGGATTGGTGCGGACCCTTCCTGCTGAGCTCCTGGAGGGCAGGTACTGTGCAGTTCCATTAATACAGGCCTGACCTCACTCAGATGTGGGGAGCCGGGAGGGACAGTTAGTCACATAAGGCTAGGACCTTGGGTCATGCGTTCTCACCCGCTGCTCCTTTCACTTGTACTAAAATGACCCCTTAATGTTCATGGGGCCCTACTTCCCAGGAATCAGAAATTCTGGGACTCAGCGAGCACATTCGCATCTGGCTTCTGTAAATCCTTTTGATAGTATGTTTTGGGTCCTTCATCATCTTTCTGAATTATTTTTGTGGAAAGCCCCTACCAACACTTTAATTGATGTCCTTGGCATGTTTCTTGTTTGATCCTCCCTTCTCGGTGTGAAGCATCAGCACATGTTGTGGCATCAAAGCTGCCAATGTGTAATGCTCTCATGCAGCTTTGAGATTTGTGCTCTGGGTAAACTATGGAGAGACCTGTCAGAGCAGTAGCATGCAAATTAGTTATGCCTCATGTATATATATTTAAACAAGGCTAATACTTTGGGTGGCCGAGGCGGGCTGATCACCGGGGGTCAGGAGTTCGAGACCAGCCTGGCCAACATGGTGAAACTCCGTCTCTACTAAAAATATCAAAAATTAGCCAGGCATAGTGGTGGGTGCCTGTAATCCCAGTTACTGAGGAGGCTGAGACAGGAAAATCACTTGAACCTGGGAGGCGGAGGTTGCAGTGAGCCGAGATCACGCTATTGCCCTCCAGCCTGGGCAACAAGAGTGAAACTCTGTCTCAAAAAAAAAAAAAACCAACCCAGAAACCAATACCCCCGCTGCCAAAACCAAACAAGGCTAATAAGGGCACAGTCCAAAGCTCTCTAACCCTGCAGATGGTAAGGGCACATCCTCCCTGAAGCAGGAACAACTCTGCTTCCAGGATTCTCTGAAGACTGCCCTTTGCATCCAGAGCTTCTTGATGTCATGGAGGAAACAAAAGCCTCTTCTGTGATCCTGAGGTGCCAGTTTGGCCCACGAAGACAAAGGGACATTTTAATAAAGTCTCCAGACATTTACTTAGCCTCAAAATTACTTCTCCAAATTTGCACATTGTGCAGTGTTGCAGATCTTCAAATGTATTTCTGTGACTGGGAACTGGCTCCAATATGCCTTATGTTGTAACTTTTCTTCTTGTCATGGGGGGGGAGTAGGAAAAGGATTAGTTGTCTTTTTTTTCCCCTTCCAGAGAACTGCCAAAATAATTTCTACTTTCCCAGATGAAGTAAGTTTTAAAATTGTGGTTCTCCTGAGGTTCATTTGGAAAAAGATGGAGCAATTCTGAGAAACCAGCAGTAGGGGCTGCCAAGATGCTCATTTCCCTGGCCATGGCTTCTGTTTCCTTGCACTGGGGTTGGCACGGGATTGCTGGTGTGCAGGCTCGGAGGGTCCCATTCAGCCACTTGTCCTTGCTTGCTTGATAGTCGGCTTACCTGGCTCAGTACCTTCACTTTCAATTGCTGATTGTAATCCGGATCTAAGAGAACTGTTCCGTAGACTCCCTTCCACCACTTGCCCTGGGGTTATGTTGCCTTTTGTGCCAGTGGGGGAGGCTTTCCTCCTGTTGGGTAGCACCTGGGCAAGCTTGGCTTAGGCTGGTTTTAGAGGTGCTATTTCCGGGAACTAGAGATTGCCACACCCCAGTGTTGTATCTCTTCTGCCGCATCCCAGGGTTTGGAGACAGACAGGGAAGGGGCGTGGCGAAAGACTGGAAAGGATTACTCAGGTGCTATAAGAACCCTAGAATGTCAGAGCTGCACGTTGCTTTTAGACAGAGCTGTGGAGTAGAGGGGCAGAAGTGATGGAGGCCGACTGACATGGAGGCTGACTGACGTGGAGGCGGGGCAGTTCAGGCAGTATGTGCTGACCCAAGACACTGCCTTGGGAGCATCTTCATGCTCTAGCTTCATACACCTTGGGGATATCAGTAATGTAGAGATTTTGAAATGGAAGTTTAGGAATGTTTAGAAAAGAGCAGACTCTGGAGCTGCCTTCCTGAGTACTGCCTTACCGCTACCAAAGGGTAAGAACATTGAGCCTCCCAGTCTCTGTTCTGCAAAATGTGGCTATGGCGAGGAAATAATGGGATTGTATGCTGAACAAGACCTAACCAGCAGCAGGTGTCTGTAGTAAGTGCATGCATTATCATCTATACAGTTATTTTATTTGAAAGCTGAACACGGCAAAGCCTAGATAAGCTTAGGGGATTTGCCCAACAGCACACAGCTTTCAATGGCAGAGCTCGGGAACAGACCATCTCTCCTGACCTTTTCCCATTTCACCTGCTGCAATTCAAATCTTTTGGTTACATCCTCATAAAAGAGTAAACGGAAATGTTTTAATTAAAAGTTTTTCATACAGCTGCCCACTGTCTAGAAAGTGAGGAGCGCCTCTGCCCGGCCACCCCATCTGGGAAGTGAGGAGCGCCTCTGCCTGGCCGCTGCACCATCTGGGATGTGAGGAGCGCCTCTGCCTGGCCGCTGCACCATCTGGGATGTGAGGAGCGCCTCTGCCCAGCTGTCCACTGTCTGGGAAGTGAGGAGCCCCTCTGCCTGGCTGCCCCACCATCTGGCAAGTGAGGAGCGCCTCTGCCTGGCCTCTGTGCAGCCTTCCAAGTGTGAAGTGACAGCCTCGTGTGTGGTCCTTTCTGTGTTCCCCAAGTTTGCATTTTCGACATTAAAGTTTACTTTTTAAATAAAAGTTTTAAATTGGAGAATATAAAAAACAAACAAAAAAGTTTTTCATAGCCTGGGCAACATGGTGAAACCCCATCTCTACAAAGAATTAAAAAAAAAAATAGCTGGGCATGGTGGCGCACACCTGTAATCCCAGCTACTTGGGGCTGAGGTTGGAGGATTACCTAAATCCAGTAGGTGGAGGTTGCAGTGAGCTGTGTTTGCACCACTGCATTCCACCCTGGGTGACAGAGTGAGACCCTATCTCAAAAAAAAAAAAAAAAAAAAAAATTTTTTTCATAGTTACCTTTTTCAACTTCAAAGTAATATTAGTGTGGAAATGAGAGATTTCATGGTGAGCATCTGTGTGCAAGCAGGAGGTAGTGGTGTGGCCGGTCTGCCCAGGTTCTGATGTTGTGGGGACACCATCCTTGTGGAAACCTTCTCCAGGGTTGCTCTGTGCAATTTCCTGAAGCTCAGGCTGGGAACAAAGCAGGAAAGTCACTGTCCCTTTCCCCTTGTTGTTCGTGGCCTCTAGGGGAAGGCAGATTAGGGAGTAAACCATTGACAATGTTGCTTAATAAACCAGTACAGACATAGTACAGGGCCAGACTGTGGCCGATGCTCAGTGAGTGGCAGTGGTTATTTTTGAGTGCCTTCCACAGGGGCACAAGCTACTGGTGCAAGACAGGCTGGCACCAGTCCCCTGATGTTGGCTCCACACAATGCCATCTTCCTGGTGTGCTACGGCCATGTGAGAAAACGAAGTTCAGAAGTGGTGATGAATAATATCCTCACTGCACACTTCAGGGATTGCCAGTAACTCTAATATTGAGCATGGAAGTTAAGAACACAGACTCCAGAATCAGATTTTTCTGAGCTTGAGTCCTGACTTGGCCACTTCCTGGCTGTGTAGTGTTGGGAAAGTTACTGAACTCCCGAAGCTCCATTAGGTCATTTGCACAAGGGTAAAAATAGGGATGGGATGAGATAACACTTGGAAAGTTCCTAGAAGTGTTGACTAGCACAGAATAAGGAAATCATTAATGCTAACCACTGTCATTATTATATTCATTATTTCTTTGGATCCTTACCCTGTATAGCCAGATAGGCAGGGTAGGTGGTGCTGCTCTCGTTTTCTCGGTGGCCATGGCCATATGACTTGCTCAAGGTCACAGAACTAAAAAAGAGGATCACAGTCTTCTGAGCTCCATTTTAGTGCCTCACATATTTTGGTGTTTTATGTCTCTAAAGACAGGAAATATTTGGTGCGTAACCCCACAAAGGTAAAGGTAAATCCAAAGGGTGAGGGTTGCATTTCCTCCTCTACCACAAATGCCCGACCACACCATTCCTGGGCTGTGAATCCTGTGGAGAGGTCTGGTTTCTCCCAGGCTCATCAATTTCTGCTCATCAATTTGTCTATTTCCACCAGACTCAGTTATGAAACTAGTGCCACAAGTTATTCCATGAAAATAAATGTTATTGTGGTCAAAAACAAGATTTCTGTTTAGAAATTCATGATGCATATTGGTATACTGTAGTCATGCAGAACTTTGTTGAACCCAGGGTCTCTCTTAGTTTTTGGCCACAAGACAAATTCCACATTACATCTGTTATTATTCCACCAAACTAGTGCTGAGAGGAGGATGCTCTGGGAAGCATGGTGAGGCTGATTTATTTCCTGTGGTAGAACCTAGATGTGCAGGTTCCCCCATCTGTCTGCTCATTCTGTAGATAGTCGTGGAATCCCCACCTCATGCCAGGCTCTGTGCTGGGCACCAGAAATTCTGTGGTGAGTCCTGCAGGCACATGGTCTAGCACTAGGGCAGCTGCACCCTTGTGGACTCTGCAGGCATTCATCGAGTAATCCAACAAAATAAATATACAATTAGAAACCGAGAGAGAACTATTTAGAAAACTCTTCTGTAGTATCCCTCAGCGAAGGAGATGGATGTGTCCAGGGAAGTGAGGGGGAGGAGCTGCAGGGAGAGACCCTGCTGCAGGGAGAGAGGAACTTGTGCAGAGGCAGGGGAGGGGGAGGGCCATTGAAGAGGGGAGTGGAGGCCAGTGTGACAGGGGCACAGACAAAGGGGATGGCAGCATCCGGGGTGAGGCTGACAGACAGGCGGGGCCAGGCCCCGCAGCGGACCCTCATTTGTGTGGTTAAGAACCATGGGAAGCCAATGAACTGATCAGGCCTGGGATTATGGTGGGGTGAGTGAGGGACTTGCCTTAGGCACAAATTTAAGGAGCCCCCCCCCCCAAAACTCAATAATCAAGCAATACAATATTAAAAAATCAGTATTAGTGCCAAAAAATCCAGGATGAACAAAATATCAAACTTCTAGGCAAAGAGGATCCCACAGTACTGTAACAGGCCTGTGGCAAAAGGGAATATGTAGCCCCAAGTATGTATCCCCTTATCTGTGGTTTTGCCTTCTGCAGTTTCAGTTACCTACAGTCAACCACAGTCTGAAAATATTAAATGGAAAATTCCAGAAATAAGCAACTTACATGTTTTAATTTACATATCATTCTGAGTAGCGTGCTGAAATCTCACACTGTCCTGTGTTGGGATGTGAATCACCTCTTTATCCAGAGTATGCACTGCTGTACACGCTATCTACCCATTAGTCATTGAGCTCATCTGCTCCTTGACAGCCAATCGTTATGGCTTGATGACCCAGGATGGCCTGGAGCAGGTGAGTCTCCTCAAGGATGGCCAGAAAGGCAGACGTAGCCTAATGCTAGATCCTAATGCCCACGCCATTCCCCTAGTTTCATCTCACTATGCAGGCATTTTATCATCACAGGAAAAGGGAGGGACACACTACAAGAAGATAATTTGAGAGAGAGAGAACACATTCACTTTACTTTTATTACAGTATATTGTTAGTGTTTTTTTTCTTTCTTTCTTTTTTTTTCTTTTGAGACAGAATCTTGCTGTGTTGCCCAGGCTGGAGTGCAGTGGCATGATCTTGGCTCACTGCAACCTCTGCCTTCTTGGTTCACGCGATTCTCCTGCTTCAGTCTCCCATGTAGCTGGGACTACAGACATGTACCATCATGCCGAGCTAATTTTTGTATTTTTAGTAGAGATGGGGTTTCACCATGTTGGCCAAGTTGGTCTCGAACTCCTGACCTCAGATGATTCACCCGCCTCGGCCTCCCAAAGTGTTAGGATTACAGGCGTGAGTCACTGCACCCGGCTTGTTAGAGTTGTTCTATTTCATTATTAGTTACTATGCCTATTTTATACATTAAACTTTATCATAGGTATGTATGTAAGGAAAAAAGCAGAATATACAGAAGTTGGTACTATCCATGTCTTTAGGCATCCACTGGGGGTCTTGGAACGTATCATCATGGATCAGGGGGCTACTGCATACCTTTTTGATAGTTACCTTTCTGCAGAATGTTAAAGTAGAAGACGTAGATTTTGAAGATATTATTAATGAGTTAGCATCCATTAAAACTAGAAACGTAAAATTCACTTCTGGTTTTGTGTAATAAAAAATTTACATTTAAACATACCGTTGTGAGTTTTAATAACTGGTGTTAAAGGTTTTATTTCTTTTACTACATTAATTTTCTGCCAAAAAGTTAACCATTAAAAAATATATTAGCTGGGTGTAGGGGTGCATGCCTGTAGTCTCAGCTACTTGGGAGACTGAGGTGGGAGGATTGCTTGAGCCCAGGTGATCGAGGCTGCAGTGAGCCGTGATCGTGCCACTGCATTCCAGCCTAGGTGACAGACTGAGAACCTGCCTCAAAAAAAACCAAAACCCAAACTGAAAAACATGCATGTAGGGCACCCATTTTTCCTTTGGCCTCAAGCTCCAGTGTTGCTCAGCATGTCGCTAGACAAGGAGTTGATGGATCAGACACGACTTTTGTGAGAGTTTCCCTGAATTAATGAGGAGAAGATTGGTGAAGGGAGAAATACATCAAGAGTGACTCTCTGGTGTCTCCATTATATAATGAGGTGGCTAATGGTGCCATTCTCTGGTGGGGAAAGCTGGAGGTGTTTTCAGGGGACTGTAGATAAGGATTTTTTTTGAATATGTTGAAGCTTGAGGTACCTTTAAGCTTCAACTATCTGATAGTTGTAATTTCTCAAAGAAGAGTTATCAAAATCAGGCAGTTGCATAAATGGGTCTGGAGGTCAGAGGAAAAGTATGAGTTAAAAGTTTGAGCTTGGGAGTTACGAATTGGCCAAAAGACAATAACTACAAGAGACAAGGATACCTGTGGCAGGCTCTCAGCCCTGGGTGCACCCTATGGCAGGCTCTCGGCCCGGGTGCACACTGGAGTCACCCAGGAGTTTTCATTTTTTAAAATTCCTGATGTCCAGGCACCACTCCAGACAATTAAATCAGTCTTTAGAAGTGGGGTCTAGACAGAGGTATTTAAAGAAATGCTTCCCAGGGACTTCTGTTTCCAGGAAGATGGAGTAGGTGTACTTTCCCTGCTTCCTCTTGCTAGCTGCAACTAAAAATCTAGGACATTGCATATGTAACAAACGTAAGAAGGCTCCAAAAGGTGGGGCAAAGAAAGACTGGAGGGGACCTTGGAACCGAAGGAAAAACGGGCTGGTGAGTGTCCTAGGTTTTCTTTCTGTCTCATCTATTCCAGACTTGGAGCTGGAGAACACAGCAACCTGGAAACAGCAATGAGCTCAAAGTCCCAGCAAAGCCTGCTCTTTCCAACTGTGGGACCAGAGAAGGGGCAGCTCAGCAAGGCAGAAAACTTTCAGACGGTAACTGCTCTACTCTAGGCAAACACTGTCGAAGAGCTATGACCCGTCTCCATGCATGCCAGCAAAGGCTGAGTAGGGAGCCTGGGCTTCCACCCTCATGAGGCTCTAAGGAGGCCCTCTACCAGTGCTGCCTGGGTGACGTCAGAGAAGGCCACTTAGGGGGCGAGGTCTGTTATTCCTCCCAGCTGGTAAGGGGCTCCTCCCACACTGTGGTGTCCATGGAGACCACGTAGAGAGCCTGGACTTTCACCTCCACCTGGCAGTAACTAGGTGCCCGTTCCTTTCCCAGCAGGGTCTTGACAAAGAGGCCTGATGAGGGGTCAGGACTTTTACTGTCACCCAGTGGCAATAAGTCCACCCCCTTTGTGATGTCATTGGAGACAATGAGTTGGGACTCCCACCTGCTCCAGCAGTAATGAGGAACCCCTTCCCACCCTGGATGTTAATAGTGGCCGAGTACGAATGTGGATTTCTAACTCTACCTGATGTTAATGAGGTAGCTTTGTACTTCCCTTCCTCTGCTGGAATGATGTCAGAGACATCTAGCTAAAATAAAGTTTTATATAAGATTCAGAATCTTATAATATAAAAATGGTTGAGGCTTCAGTAAAAAATCATTGATCATACCAAGAACCAGATGATCTCAAATAAATGAAGATAATCAATACATGGCAAAATAAAGATGCTAGAGATGTTAGATTTTCTGACAAACGGGTGGCATCATCAAGATGGTGGAGGAGGAGGCCCTGGACTTGCCTCCCCACTACAAACACATCAGTTCAAGAATACACAGACAAATTTCCCTTTGAGAAATCCAGTAACTTTTCAGAGGTTTCTGCACCTAGGGCAAGCATGAAACCAGCCACATCTAAGTCAGTAGGAAAATCTGAAACATCCTTTCAACCAACTCTCAACCCCTGGCCCAGCACCATATATTTAAATGAAAATCCCCAGCTCTCAGTCTCTCCCTGGGAAGGGAAAGATTTGGACTGTACATCAAGTATTACAACTTCTCTGGGGGCTGCCCAGGGGATTGGTTTCTGTCTTGCCTGTCTAAAGGCACTGATGGGAGCCAGCATGCTCTAGATGACTGGCAGCCAGTGAGAACATAGATGGTGATTTGAGATTTGAACTAGTATACAAGCTGTTGCCATAGCCTCTCTCCTCAGTACAGAGTGAAGAAAACCCCCAAAACCCCAGAAACCAGCTTCTTCCTGAAAAAACGGGAGTTGGATCAAGCGGGAGTCCAATATATCAACTTTTCTGGGGGTTGCCCAAGGAATTGGCTTCTGCCTGGTCTGCCTTGGAGTGTTGCTAGGACCCAGTATGCTCTAGAAGGCTGGGTGCCAGTGAGAACAAAGATGGAGTTCAGACTAGCAGGAAGGTTTGAGAGGCCACCGAAATCTCTGGGCAGGCTGATTGGTGAGGATCTTCTTTTGTATGAGGCTGTCTGCAAAGTCTGGGAGAGATGGTTGTTTTCTGTAATGCACAGATGGTTGTTTTCTGTATCACAGAAACAGACCTATAACTAGTAGGGAGATTGAGTCAGTAATTGAAAACCTCCTAAAAAGAAAGACAAGGAGTTAGGAAAATGAAGAGACAGGAAATATGTCCCAAACAAAGGAACAAGATACATCTCCAGAAGCTGACCAAATGAAATGATGATATATGATTTATTTGACAGAGAATTCAATTAGCCATCATAAAGATCCTCAATGAGGTTGGAGAAAAATGTATGAATAAAGTGAGAATTTCAACAAAGTGATAGAACATATTTAAAAGCACCAAACAGAAACCTTGGATCTGAGAATACAATGATAACTGAAGAATTCACTAGTGGTGTTTGATAGCAGACTAGATCAATCAGAAGAAAGGATTGGTGAACTTGGAGAAAGGTCATTGAAAATAATCCTGTAAATCATTTAAAATTTTAGTATAAAAAGTAAAAGATAAGATTATTAAAAGTAACTAAAATTATAAAATATTTTAATGTGACATTGATAACATAAAGTGAGTGTGTTTGTGTGTGTATGCATGTGTGAAGTAAAATTATAGGATTTTTGTATGTGATTGAAGGTAAGTTGTATCAGCTTAAAATAGATTATTATAACTGTAAGATGCTTTATGTAACCACAGAGAAAATACCTGTAGAAGATATACAAAAGAAAACCAAAAAGAATAAAACTACAATAGAGTAATGAAACACAAAGAAAGATAGCAGAAAGGAAAGAGGGACGAAAGAACTATAAGACAGACAGAAAACAATAAAAAAATTGGCAATGATAAGACTTTCTCTATCAATAATTAAGAGTAAATAAGGCCGGGCATGGTGGCTCATGCCTGTAATCCCAGCACTTTGGGAGGCCGAGGCAGGTGGATTACTTGAGGTCAGGAGTTTGAGACTAGCCTGGCCAACATGGCAAATCCTTGTCTTTACTAAAAATACAAAAATTAGCCAGGAGTCATGGTGCACGCCTGTAATCCCAGCTACTTGGGAGGCTGAGGCAGGAGAATGACTTGAACCTGGGAAGCGGAGGTTGCAGTGAGCCGAGGTTGTGCCACTGGAGACCAGCCTGGCCAACATGGTGAAACCCTATCTCCACTAAAAACACAAAACAATTAGCTGGGCATGGTGGTGCATGCCGGTAATCCCAACTACTTGAAAGTCTGAGGCAGGAGGATCCCTTGAACCCAGGAGGGAGAGGTTGCAGTGAGCCGAGATTGCACCACTGCACTCCATCCTGGGTGACAGACTCCACCTCAAAACATTAAAAAAAAAAAAAAGTAAATAGATTAAACCCCTCGATAGAAAGACATAGAGTGGCTGAACAGAGTTTTAAAAAAGATTCAACTATATTCTGTCTACAAGAGACTCAGTTTTGCCTTAAGGATACACATAGACTGAAAGTGAAGAGATGGAAAAAGATATTTTACACAATGGTAACTAAAAGGGAGCAGGGGTGGCTATGTGTATATCAGACAAAATAGACTTTAGTCAAAACACTCACAAGAAACAAAGAAGGTCATAATATATGTTAAAAGGGTCAATTCAACAGGAAGGTATAAAAATTATAAATATATATGCATTCAGCATCACAGCACCTAAATATATAAAGTGAACAGAACTGAACAGAGAAATTGACGGCACTACAATAATAGCAGGAGACTTCAATACTACTTTCCGTAAGGGATGGAACATCCAGACTGATAATTAATAAGGAAACAGTGGACATGAACAACACTTTAGATGAAATGAGTCTAACACATATATATAGGACATTCTTTTCAACAGCAGCAGAATACACATTCTTCTCAAATGCACACCAAATATTCTCCATATAAATCTCATGTGAGTTCACAAAACAAGTCTTAATAAAGTTAAGAAGATTGAAATCATACCAAATATCTTTCCTAACCACAATAGAATGGAATTAGAAATTAATAGCAGAAGGAAAACTAGAACATTCACAAATATGTGTAAATTAAACAACACATTCCTGAAAAACCAACGGATCAAAGAAGAAATTGCAAGGGAAATTAGAAAATTTCCTGAGACGACTCACAAAAGCACAACACAGCAAATCACACAGGATGCAGCAAAAGTAGCACTAACGGGGAACTTCATAGCAATAAATGTCTGCTTTAAATAAAAAGAAATCTCAAACAAATATCTTACTTTATATCTCAAGAAACTAAAATCAGAAGAAAAAAAATAAGCCTGAAGCTAGCAGAAGGAAGGAAATAATAAACACTGGAACAGAAATAAATGAAATAGAGACTAGAAAAACAATAGAAAAGATTAGCAAAACTAAGAGTTGGTTTTTAAAAGAGGTAAATGAACTTAACAAACCTCTTGCTAGACTAAGAAAAAAAGAGAGAAGACTCAAATAAATAAAATCAGAAATTAAAGAGGAATCGTTATAACCGATGCCACCCAAACAACAAGGCTTAAAAGAGGTTACTATGACAATTATATGCCAACAAATTAGATAACTTAGAAGAAATGGATAAATTTCTGGAAACATACAACCTACAAGACTGAATCATGAAGAAACAAGAAATCTGAACAGACCTATAACTAGGAGGAAATCTCTCAAAAAGAAAAGCCCAGGACCTGATGCCTTCACGAGTGAATTCTACCATACATTTAAAGAATAATTAGCTCCAATCCTTCCTAAACTTCCAAAAAATTGCAGAGGAGGAAATACTTCCAAACTCATTTTATGAAGATTATCCTGATACTAAAGCCAGACAAAGACACTGTAAGAAAACTATAGGTTCTAGTGAACTTAGATGCAAAAGCCCTCAACAAAATACTAGCAAACTCAGTTGAACAGCACATTAAAGGATCATACACTATGAACAAGTTGGATTTATCTGTGGAGATGCCAGGATGTTTCATCATACGGAAAAAAAAAAAAAAAAATCAATTAATGTGATATACTACCTTAATGGAAAGAAAGACAAAATCACACTTTACAAAATTCAACATCCTTTCCTGATAAAAACTGTCAACAAAGTAGAAGTAGGAGAAAGTTACTTCAATATAATAAAGGCCATAAAGGAATAATCCACAGCTATCATCATACTTAACACTGAAAAGCCAAGAGCTTTTCCCTTGAAGTCTGGGACAAAGCAAAGATGCCTACTCTTACCACTTTTATTCAACACAGTACTGGAAGTCCAAGCCAGAGCAATTAGGCAAGAGAAAAATAAAAGATACTCAAATTGGAAACAAAGAAGTAAAATTATCTTTGCACATGATGGGGTCTTACATGTAAAAACCCTAAAGACTCCACTGAAAAACTGTTAGAACTAAAATACGAATTCAGCAAAGTTACAGAATATACAAGATCAATGTATAAAAACCACTTGCATTCTTTTTTGTTGAGACAGAGTCTAACTCTGTTCTTCAGGCTAGAGTACAATGGTGTGATCTTGGCTCATTGCAGCCTCCATCTCTCGGGTTTAAGTGATCCTCCTGCCTCAGCCTCCTGAGTAGCTGGGATTACAGGTGTGGGCCACCATGCCTGGCTAATTTTTTTTTAAGATGGAGTCTCACTCTGTCACCCAGGCTGGAGTGCAGTGGTGCAATCTTGGCTCACTGCAAGCTCCACCTCCTGGGTTCACACCATTCTCTTGCCCTCAGCATCCTGAGTAGTTGGGACTGCAGGCGTCCTCCACCATGCCCAGCTAAGGTTTTTGTATTTTTTATAGTATAGATGGGGTTTCCCTGTGTTAGCCAGGATGGTCTCGACCTCGATCTCCTGACCTCATGATCTGCCCACGTTGGCCTCCCAAAGTGCTGGGATTACAGGCGTGAGCCACCGCTCCCGGCCTGTATTTTTTTTTTTGTAGATATGGGGTTCACCATGTTGGCCAGGCTGGCTGTATTACTTCTGTTAGTAGCAAAACAATACCCCCTATTCCCCAAGTTTCTTTGTGGCAGGAATTCACGGAGCCTTCACTTCTTATCTGCAGGTAGACTTTCCACAGAAGGCTATAATATACAGTATTTCCCAGGCTATGCGGTCGCTGAACTCTTGTCGCCTTCTGCTTGGGCCCACTTCATGATGTGTGGAGGATTTGCTTCTCTCTGGAAGCCTAGCAATAGATCACCTTGGAAAGAGAAAACTGTGGGCTCTCTGCAGGCTTGGTTGGCTGCCCGCCTCTCACCTGGAGACCCTGCCAACATTTGGGACTGTGAGACTGTTCAGACCCTTGGAGTTAATTTGTAGATACTTTGAACCTGATTACGATGAAGTCTTGCTAACTTGGAATCATTTAGTCTCTTCAGCGACTTGTACATTTTTTTTTTTTTTTTTTTTTGAGATGGAGTCTCACTCTGTCGCCCAGGCTAGAGTGCAATGGTGCAATTTTGGCTCACTGCAACCTCTGCCTTCTGGGTTCAAGAGATTCTCCTGCCTCAGCCTCCTGATTAGCTGGGATTACAGCGCCCATGGCTAATTTTTGTATTTTTAGCAGAGATGGGGTTTCACCATGTTCGTCAGACTGGTCTCAAACTCCTGACCTTGTGATCCGCCCTCCTCGGCCTCCCAAAGTGCTGGGATTACAGGTGTGAGCCACTGTGCCCAGTCCCTAATTTTTTGTATCTTTAGTAGAGACTGGTTTTCACCATGTTGGCCAGGCTAGTCTCGAACTCTTGACCTTGTGATCCGTCCGCCATGGCCTCCCAAAGTGCTGGCATTACAGGCGTGAGCAACTGCGCCCAGAAGTCCCGTACATTTTTGTTCTTATCTGTTGTTTGCGATCTGATTTGGAGTGTGAAAAGACTAAAACACCTTGGAATTAAATAGAACTCTTACCTCAGTTGAATAGTGTCTTCTCTTTATGAAAGCATATTGGTTTGAAGAGCTTTTGGATGCATCAACAGGTCTATTTGGCAGGTCGGAAAGTGATAATGTTTTTTCTCCTCTGGAAGAAATTCAGTTTGTAGTTTCTTATTGATAAGGCAACAGGACCATGGATAAGGGGAAGGCCGTGGGATGGTTAGGAGCATAGCTTTGAAAGCAGCTCTGGATCTGAATCCTGGCCTTCCTGTGATGTTCAAGTTGTGCTCCCTCTCTGCATCACAGCTTTACTGGCAGACCCTGGAGTTCTCTCCCAAGAGGTGGTTGTGGGATTGACATCACATTAAGTGAGTGACCGTGCCTGGCCCCCAGCGCTACACACTTAGAACCTTATACTTGTCTCCCCCAACTCTTCTGATCGGATCCATAATAATTCTCAGCCTGTTCTTCCTTAGCCTTGGGGACGAGACTTCAAACCATAGGTTTCTGGATTGTAAACTGAAAGGCCTTTTCCAAACCTCAGCACAATGTCCATCCTATTAGAGTGTCTCGATACATGTCTACCGAGTGACAGAGCTTGGGATGAGATGTGCAGGATAAGATCTCAGTCGGGGTGGGAGCCCATGGGAGCCAGCTGAGGGGTTCAGCCTGGGACCTGTTGAAGGAGGTGATGAATGGGGAGGGGAGGTTGGGCAGGGAACGGCCCTGGGCCCCAGGGCCCACAGCAGGAGAGGGGAACATGGAGGATAGCTGGGCCAGTGGTCTGGGGAGGCCCATGGAACTTCTCCCCCATGCTTCAGAGAGCTCCTGGTGCAGGGCAGACATTCAGGTGTGTGGTGCTGGCCTGTGGAGGCTGTGGGAACAGGAAGCACAGCCCAGGACCAACTGCATGGGCTAAGGTGGGCACAACAGATCTCCAGAGGCAGGACTGGGAACAAACAGCGTCCCAGGCCGCTGGCCAGCGAGCCAGGTTGGCTGAGGCTCCCAAGGGCATCAAGGGATGCAGTCGCCTGGCTGCTGGACCTACGCATCTGTGAGCCTGTGTGTGTGTGCACATGTGTGGATCTCCTCACCAAGGCACCAACCGGCTCTCCCCGCCCAGTGTGCAGGCAAAGTCCTCAGGATGGCTGCGTGGAAACCAGGCAGCAAAGATGGCCCTTTAGTGAAGATAACTGTTAGAACACAGTCACTTGCACATGTGGAGAGTATATAGTAATCCAGTTAAGACAATCTTCCTGGATACAGAGATGGGCCTGAATGGATCAATGACTATGCCTCTACCACAACTGTATATATGGCCTGTGCACACAGTGAGAATATTTGTTTCTGATTTCAAAGATAACAAATACACAATAGAAGGAAAAACAAGTGTAAAGATGCAGGAAAAAATATCACTCATTTTCACATCCCCACAAAGCAACCAATGTAAACATCTTGGCATAATTTCTTTTAGTTCTGTTTTCTTTGTACAGTTAAGCAAAGCTGAGGTATATTTACACATGTTTTTTGTGTCTTGTGTTTTTATTCATTTTATTGAAACATATTCTTGTGGCCTTAAGAACGCTTGTGGGCAGACGTTTTAATGATTCCTTAGCAGTCTTTCAGTGAAGATTCTGTATTGATGCCACCAGGTGTCCAAGGCTGAGCAGGTAGTTCTCTCTGGTTCTTCCCGGTGAGAAAGGCCCTGGGAGACAGTCCAGGTCGGGAGAGCACACATCTCCATTTAGGTGGCCTGGCCTCGAATCCTGCTCAAGTCTGTGGGACTTTGGGCAAACTATTAAATGATTTGTGCCTCACTTTCGGGCAAAATAGCTATGTTGTGATGATGAAATCAAATGAATTAATATTTTAGAGCACTTAGCCAGAGATACGGTAGAAGCTATGTGTTTATTAAATAAATAACAACCTCTTCCCATGTTTTATTTAATTTGTAAATTTTTTTTCAACTTTTATTTTAAGTTCAGGGGTACATGTGCAGGATTTGCAGGTTTGTTAAATAGGTAAATGTGTGCCATGATGGGTTGCTGAACAGATCACCCCGTCACCCAGGTATTAAGCCCAGCATACATTAGGTATTCTTCCTGATCCTCTCCCTTCCCTTGACAGGGGTGTGTTGTTGAACAACAGTGTGTGTTGTTCACTGGCATGTGTCCATGTGTGTTAGTTTGCTGAGGATAATGGCTTCCAACTCCATCCATGCCCTGCAAAGATGATTTTGTTCCTTTTTATGGCTGTATAGTATTCCGTAGTGTGTATGTACCACATTTGCTTTATCCAGTCTATCTCATTGATAGGCATTTGGGTTGATTCCGTGTCTTTTGTGGATAGAGCTGCAGTGAACATACTCATGCATGTATCTTTATAATAGGATGAATTATGTTCCTTTAGGTATATACCCAGTAATGGGGTTGCTGGGTCAAATGGTATTTCTGCCTTTAGGCTTTTGAGGAATTGTCACACTGTCTTCCACAATGATTGAACTAATTTACACTCCCACCAACAGTGTAAAAGCGTTCCTTTTTCTCCACAACCTTGCCAGCATCTGTTGTCTTTTGACTTTTTAGTAATAGCCACTCTGACTGGCATGAGATATCTCATTGTGGCTTTGATTTGCATTTCTCTAATGATCAGTGATGTTGAGCTTTTTTCATATGCTTGTTGGCTACATGTATGTCTGTTCATGTTCTTTGCCCACTTTTTTTTTGAGATGGAGTTTTGCTCTTTTTACCCAGGCTGGAGTGCAATGGCATGATCTTGGCTCACTGCAACCTGTGCCTCCTGGGTTCAAGTGATTCTCCAGCCCAAGCCTCCCTAGTAGCTGGTATTACAGGCATGCACCAGCACCCCTGGCTAATTTTTGTATTTTTAGTGGAAATGGGGTGTCATCATGTTGGCCAGGCTGGTCTTGAACTCCTGACCTCAGGTGATCTGCCTGCCTCTGCCTCCCAAAGTGCTGGGATTACAGGCATAAGCCACTGCGCCCAGCCCCTTTGCCTACTTTTAATGGGGTTGTTTTTTTCTTGTAAATTTGTTTAAGTTTATCGTAGATTCTGGATGTTAGGCCTTTGTCAGATGGATAGATTACAAAAATTTTCTCTCAGTCTGTAGGTTTTCTGTTCACTCTGATGATAGTTTCTCTTGGTGTTCAGAAGCTTTTAAATCAGATCCCACTTTGTCAATTTTTGCTTTCCTTGCAATTGCTTTTGCCGTTTTTGTCATAAAATCTTAGCTCATACCTACGTCCTGAATAGTATTGCCTAGATTTTTTTATAGGGTTTTTATAGTTTCAGGATTTACATTTAAGTGTTTAATCTATCTTGAGTTAATTTTTGTATATGGTGTAAGGAAGTGGTCCAGTTTCAATTTTCTTCATATGGCTAGCCAGTTCTCCCAGCGCCATTTATTAAATAGGGAATCCTTTCCCCATTGCTTTTTTTTTGTCAGGTTTGTCAAAGATCAGATGGCTGTAGGTGTGCAGTCTTATTTCTGAGTTCTTTATTCTATTCCTTTGGTCTACGTGTCTGTTTTTGTATCACTACCATGCTGTTTTGGTTACTGTAGCCTTGTAGTATAGTTTGAAGTTGGGTAGTGTGATGCCTCCAGCTTTGTTCTTTGTTTTTAATTATACTTTAAGTTCTGGGATACATGTGCAGAATGTGCAGGTTTTTTACGTAGGTATACATGTGCCATGGTGGTTTGCTGCACTCATCAACCCGTCATTTACATTAGGTACTTCTCCTAAGGTTATCCCTCCCCTAATACTCCACCCCCTAACAGGCCCCAGTCTGTTATTTTCCCTTCCCGTGTCCATGTGTTCTCATTTTTCAACTACCAACTATGAGTGAGAATATGTGGTGTTTAATTTTCTGTTCCTGTGTTAGTTTGCTGGGAACGATGGTTTCCAGCTTCATCCATGTCCCTGCAAAGGACATGAACTCATCCTTTTTAATGGCTGTATAGTATTCCGTGGTGTATATGTGCCATATTTTCTTTATCTAGTTTATCACTGATGGGCATTTGGGTTGGTTCCAAGTCTTTGCTATTGTGACCAGTGCTGCAATAAACCTACGTGTGTGTGTGTCTTTATAGCAGAATGATTCATAATCCTTTCACTATATACCCAGTAATAAGATTGCTGGGTCAAATGGTATTTCTAGTTCTAGATCCTTGAGGAATTGCCACACTGTCTTCTACAATGATTGAACTAATTTACACTCCCAACAGTGTAAAAGTGTTCCTATTTCTCCATATCTGCCCCAGCATCTGCTGTTTCCTGACTTTTTTTTTTTTTTTTTTT
>NC_045440.1:48821998-48835488 GCF_002776525.5 Piliocolobus tephrosceles
CTTTTTTTTTTTTTTTTTTTTGAGACGGAGTCTGGCTCTGTCACCCAGGCTGGAGTGCAGTGGCCGGATCTCAGCTCACTGCAAGCTCCACCTCCCGGGTTCACACCATTTTCCTGCCTCAGCCTCCCGAGTAGCTGGGACTACAGGCGCCCACCATCTCGCCCGGCTAGTTTTTTGTATTTTTTAGTAGAGACGGGATTTCACCATGTTAACCAGGATGGTCTCGATCTCCTGACCTCGTGATCCACCTGTCTCGGCCTCCCAAAGTGCTGGGATTACAGGCTTGAGCCACGGCACCCAGACATTGTTTCCTGACTTTTTAATGATCACTATTCTAAGTGGTGTGAGACGGTATCTCATTGTCGTTTTGATTTGCATTTCCCAGTGATGATGAGTTTTTTTTCATATGTTTGTTGGCCATGTAAATGTCTTCTTTTGAGAAGTGTCTGTTCATATCCTTTCCCCACTTTTTGATGGGGTTGTTTGTTTTTTCTTGTAAATTTGTTGAAGTTCTTTGTAGATTCTGGATATTGGTCCTGTGTCAGATGGATAGATTGAAAAATTTTCTCCCATTCTGTAGGTTGCCTGTTCACTCTGATAATAATTTCTTTTGCTGTGCAAAAGCTCTTTAGTTTAATTAGATCCCATTTGTTAATTTTAGCTTTTGTTGCCATTACTTTTGGTGTTTTAGTCTTGAAGTCTTTGCCCGTGCCTACATCCTGAATGGTATTGCCTAGGTTTTCTTCTAAAATTTTGATGGTTTTAGGTCTTACATTTAAGTCTTTAATCCATCTTGAGTTAATTTTTGTATAAGGTGTAAGGAAGGTATCTAGTTTCAGTTTTCTGCATATGGCTAGCCAGTTTTCCCAATATCATTTTAAAGTAGGGAATCCTTTCCCCATTGCTCGTTTTTGTCAGGTTTGTCAAAGATCAGATGGTTGTAGATGTGTGGTGTTATTTCTGAGGCCTCTGTTCTGTTCCATTGGTCTATATGTCTGTTTTGATACCAGTACCACGCTGTTTTGGTTACATGCCTTGTAGGATAGTTTGAAGTCAGGTAGCATGATGCCTCCAGCTTTGTTTTTTTTGCTTAGGATTGTCTTGGCTATACAGGCTCTTTTTTGGCTCCATATGAAGTTTAAAGTCGTTTTCTCTAATTCCGTGAAGAAAGTCCATGGTAGCTTGATGGGGATGGCATTGAATCTATAAATGACTTTGGGCAGTAGGGTGGTTTTCACAATATTAATTCTTCCTATCCATGAGCATGGAATGTTTTTCCATTTGTTTGTGTCCTCTCTTATTTCATTGAGCAGTTTGCAGTTCTCCTTGAAGAGGTCCTTCACATCCCTTGTAAGTTGTATTCCTAGGGATTTTATTCTCTTTGAAGCAATTGTGAATGGGAGTTCACTCATGATTTGGATCTCTGTTTGTTTATTTTTGGTGTTTAGGAATGCTTGTGATTTTTGCACATTGATTTTGTATCCTGAGATTTTGCTGAAGCTGCTTATCAGCTTAAGGAGATTTTAGGCTGAGACGATGGGGTTTTCTAAATATATAATCATGCCTTCTGCAAACAGAGACAATTTGACTTCCTCTTTCCCTATTTGAATACCCTTTAGTTCTTTCTCTTGCCTGATTGACATGGCCAGAACTTCCAATACTGTGTCGAATAGGAGTGGTGAGAGAGGGCATCCTTGTCTTGTGCTGGTTTTCAAAGGGAATGCTTGCAGCTTTTGCTTATTCAGTATGATATTGGTTGTAGGTTTGTCATAAATAGTCTTATTATTTTGAGATATGTTCCATCAATACCTAGTTTATTGAGAGTTTTTAGCATGAAGGGGTGTTGAATTTTATCTAAGGCCTTTTCTGCATCTATTGAGATAATCATGTGGTTTTTTGTTACTGGTTCTGTTTATGTGATGGATTATGTTTATTGATTTGTGTATGTTGAAGCATCCTTGCATCTCAGGGATGAAGCCAACTTGATTGTGGGATAAGCTTTTTGATGTGCTGCTGGATTCGATTTGTCAGTATTTTGTTGAGGAATTTCACATCAATGTTCCTCAGGGTTGGCCTGACATTTTATTTTTTTGTTGTGTTTCTGCCAGGTTTTGGTATCAGGATGATGCTGACCTCATAAAATGAGTTAGGGAGGAGTCCCTCTTTTTCTATTGATTGGAATAGTTTCAGAAGGAATGGTACCAGATCCTCCTTGTACCTCTGGTAGAATTTGGCTGTGAATCTCTCTGGTCCTGGGCCTTTTTTTGGTTGGTAGGCTATTTATTACTGCCTTAATTCCAGAACTTGTTATTAGTCTATTCAGGGATTCAACTTCTTCCTGGTTAAGTCTTGGGAGGGTTTATGTGTCCAGGAGTTTATCCATTTCTTCTAAATTTTCTTGTTTATTTGTGTAGAGGTGTTTGTAGTATTCTCTGGTGGTAGTTCGTATTTCTGTGGCATCAGTGGTGATATCCCCTTTATCATTTTTTATTGTGTCTATTTGATTCTTCTCTCTTTTCTTCTTTATTAGTCTGGCTAGTGGTCTATTTTGTTAATCTTAAAAAAAAACAGCTCCTGGATTCATTGATTTTTTTTGAAGGTTTTTTTGTGTCTCTATCTCCTTCAATTCTGCTCTGATATTAGTTATTTCTTGTCTTCTGCTAGCTTTTGAATTTGTTTGCTCTTGCTTCTCTAGTTCTTTTAATTGTGATATTAAGGTGCTGATTTTAGATCTTTCCTGCTTTCCGATGTGGGAATTTAGTGCTATAAATTTCCCTCTAAACACTGCTTTAGCTGTGTGTCACAGAGATTCTGGTACATTGTTCTTTGTTCTCATTGGTTTCAATTAACTTATTTATATCTGCCTTAATTTCGTTATTTACCCAGTAGTCATTCAGGAGCAGGTTATTAGTTTCCAGATAGTTGTGCGGTTTTGAGTGAATTTCTTAATCCTGAGTTCTAATTTGATTGCACTGTGGTCTGAGAGACTGTTTTGATTTCCATTCTTTTGCATTTGCTGAGGAGTGTTTTACTTATAGTTAGGTGGTCAATTTTATAATAAGTGTGATGTGGTGCTGAGAAGAATGTATATTCTGTTGATTTGTGGTGGAAAGTTTAGTAGATGTCTATTAGGTCTGCTTGGTCCAGAGCTGAGTTCAAGTCCTGAATATCCTTGTTAATTTTCTTTCTCACTGATCTGTCTAATATTGACAGTCGGGTGTTAAAGTCTCCCGCTATTGTTGTGTGGGAGTCTAAATCTCTTTGTAGGTCTCTAAGAACTTGCTTTATGGATCTGGGTGCTCCTGTATTGGGTGCATATGTAATTAGGATAGTTAGGTCTTCTTGTGGCATGGATCCCTTTACCATTATGAAATGCCCTTATTTGTCTTTTTTGATCTTTGTTGGTTTAAAGTCTGTTTTATCAGGGACTAGGATTGCAACCCGTGCTTTTTTTGGCTTTCCATTTGCTTGGTAAATATTTCTCCATCCCTTTATTTTGAGCCTGTGTGTGTCTCTGCATGTGAGATGGGTCTCCTGAATATGGCACACTGATGGGTCTTGACTCTTAATCCAATTTGCGAGTCTGTGTCTTTTAATTGGGGTGTTTAGCTCATTTATATTTAAGGTTAATATTGTTATGTGTGAATCTGATCCTGTCATTATGATGCTATTTGGTTATTTTGCCCATTAGTTAATGCACTTTATTCATAATGTCAGTGGCCTTTACAATTTGGTATGTTTTTGCAGTGGCTGGTACTGGTTTTTCCTTTCCATATTTAGTGCATCCTTCAGGAGCTCTTGTAAAGCAGGCCTGGTGGTGACAAAAATCTCTCAGCATTTGCTTGTCTGTAAAGGATTTTATTTCTCCTTTGCTGATGAACTTTAGTTTGGCTCGATATGAAATTGTGGGTTGAAAATTCTTTAAGAATGTTGAATATTAGCCCCAACTCTCTTTTGGCTTGTAGGGTTTCTGCAGAGAGATCCACTGTTAGTCTGATGGGCTTCCCTTTGTGGGTAACCCGACCTTTCTCTCTGGCTGCCCTTATCATTTTTCCCTTCATTTCAAACTTGGTGATTATGTGTCTCGGGGTTGCTCTTCTGGAGGAATATCTTTGTGGTGTTCTCTGTATTTCCTCAATTTGAATATTGGCCTGTCTTACTAGGTTGGGGAAATTCTCTTGGATGATATCCGGAAGAGTGTTTTCCAACTTGGTTCCATTCTCCTCGTCACTTTCAGGTACACCAATCAAACGTAGGTTTGGTCTCTTACATAGTCCCATATTTCTTGGAGCCTTTGTTCATGTCTTTTCATTCTTTTATCTCTTACCTTGTCTTCATGCTTTCTTCATTACACTGATTTTCAATCTCTGATATCCTTTCTTCCGCTTGATCGATTCAGCTATTGATACTTCTGTATGCTTCACAAAGTTCTTGTGCTGTGTTTTTCAGCTCCATCAGGTCATTTATGTTCTTCTTTAAACTTGTTATTATAGTTTGCAATTCCTCTAACCTTTTTTCAAGGTTCTTGGTTTCCTTGCACTGGGTTAGAACATGCTCCTTTAGCTTGGAGGAGTTTGTTATTAGCCACCTTCTGAAGCCTACTTCTGTCAATTCATCAAACTTATTTTCCATCCAGTTTTGTTCCCTTGCTGGCAAGGAGTTGTGATCCTTTGGAGGAGAAGAATTGTTTTGGTTTTTGGAATTTTCAGCCATTTTATGCTGTTTTTTCCTCATCTTTGTGGATTTATCTATCTTAGGTTTCTGATGTTGGTGACCTTTGGATGGGGTTTCTGTGTAGACTTCCTTTTTGCTGATGTTGATGTTATTCCTTTATATTTGTTAGTTTTTCCTTCAAACAGTCAGGCCCCTCTGCTGCAGGTCTGCTGGAGTTTGCTGGAGGTCCACTTCAGACCCTGTTTGCCTGGGTATCATCAGCGGAGGCTGCAGAACAGCAAAGATTGCTGCTTGTTCCTTCCTCTGGAAGCTTCATACCAGAGGGGCACCCACCAGATGCCAGCAGGAGTTCTGCTTTATGAGGTTTTTGTCAACCCCTGCTGGGAGGTGTCTCCCAGTCCGGAGACATGGGGATCAGGGATCCACTTGAGGAGGCAGTCTGTCCTGTAGCGGAGCTCGAGCACTGTACTGGGAGATCTTCTGCTGTCTTCAGAGCTGGCAGGCAGAAACGTTTAAGTCAGCTGAAGCTGTCCCCACAGCTGCCCTTTCCCCCAGGTGCTCTGTCCCAGGTAGATGGGAGTGTTATCTAAAAGCCCTTGCCTGAGACTGCTGCCTTTCTTTCAGAGATGCCTTGCCCAGAGAGGAGGAATCTGGAGAGGCAGTGTGGCTACAGTGGCTTTGCTGAGCTGCAGTGGGCTCAGCCCAGTTCAGACTTCCTGGTAGCTTTGTTTATACTGTGAGGGGAAAACCACCCACTCAAGCTTCACTAATGGTGGATGTCCCTCCCCCCACCAAGCTCAAGCATCCCAGGTCGACTTCAGACTGCTGTGCTGGCAGCAAGAATTTCAAGCCAGTGGATCTTAGCTTGTTGGGCTCCATTGGGGTGAGATCCACTAAGGTAGACCACTTGGCTCCCTGGCTTCAGCTCCCTTTCCATGGGAGTGAACGTTTCTGTCTTGCTGGCATTCCAGGTACCACTGAGGTATGATAAAACAAAGAACAAAAAACAACTCCTGCAGCTAGCTCAGTGTCAGCCCAAACAGCCACCCAGTTTTGTGCTTGAAACCCACGGCCCTGGTGGCGTAGGCACCCAAGGGAATCTGGGTCTGTGGGTTGCAAAGACCTTGGGAAAAGCATGGTATCTGGGCCAGAGTGCACTGTTCCTCACAGCACAGTCCCTCATGTCTTTCCTCGGCTAGAGGAGGGAGTTCCCTGACCCCTTGCGCTTCCTGGGTTAGGTGACAATCCACCCTGCTTTGGCTCACCCTCTGTGGGCTGCACCCACCGTCTAACCGGTCCCAGTAAGATGGCTATCTCAGTTGGAAATGCAGAAATTGCCTACCTTCTTCATTGATCTCACTGGGAGCTGCAGACTGGAGCTGTTCCTATTTGGCCATCTTGCCAGCCACCACCCAGCTTTGTTCTTTTTGCTTAGGATTGACTTGGCTATTTGGGCTCTTTATTGGTTCCATATGAATTTTAAAATAGTTTTTCATAATTCTGTGAAAAATGTCAATGGTAGTTTAATGGGAATAGCATCAAATCTACAAATTACTTGGGGAGGTATGGCCACTTTCATGATTCTGATTCTTCCTATACATAAGCATGGAATGTTTCTCCATTTGTTTGTGTTCTCTCTGGTTTCTCTGAGCAGTGGTTTGTAGTTCTCCTTGAAGAGGTCCTTAACATCCCTTGCAAGTTGTATTCCTAGGTATTCTATTCTTTTTGTAGCAATTATGAATGGGAGTTTATTCATGATTTGGTTCTCTGCTTGCCTGTTGATTGTGTATAGGAATGCTAGAGATTTTTGCAGATTGATTTTATATCCTGAGACTTTGCTGAAGTTGCTTATCAGCTTAAGAAGCTTTTGAGCTGAGATGATGGGGTTTTCTAGATAATAGGATCATGTCATCTGCAAACAATGATGATTTACTCTCATCCTATTTGGATATTTGGATGCCTTTTCTTTCTTTCTTCCCTTTGCCTGACTGCCTTAGCAGGGACTTCCATACTATGCTGAATAGGATTGGTGAGAGGGGGCATCCTTGTCTTGTGCCAGTTTTCAAGGGGAATGCTTCCATCTTTTGCTTATTCAGTATGATGTTGGCTGCTCTTTCCACATTTTAGATTACTTCTTTTTTTTTTTTTTTTTTTTTTTTATATGGAGTCTCACTCTGTCTCCCAGGCTGGAGTGTAGTGGTGTGATCTCGGCTCACTGCAACCTTCGCCTCCCAGGTTCAAGCGATTCTTCTGCCTCAGCCTCCTGAGTAGTTGGGATTACAGGTGTGTGCCACAATACATGGCTAATTTTTGTATTTTTAGTAGAGACATGGTTTCATCATGTTGGCCAGATTGGTCTCGAACACCTGACCTCAGATGATCCACCTGCTTTGGCCTCCCAAAGTGCTGGAATTACAGGCATGAGCCACCAGGCCTGACCTAGATTACTTCTTTAGAATGCATTCCCAAAAGTGAGACTCCAAGAGTGAGGGCTTCACATATTTTAAAGGCTTTTGGTGCATCCCTGTAGTTGGTCCTGATGCCCCCTCCCTCCAGCAACCTCCCAGCACATCCTTCTGCTGCTTCTGTTTCCTGCTTCCTGGACAGCATTAGAACTGGGGACTTGAGTTTAAAATATTTTTTGCAAATCGGATGTATAAAATATAGTACCCTCTTATTTTAAGTATTTCATTAATTGAAACATTTTCCAAATGTTCACTAATACTTTGTGTTTACTCTTTTGCTAATTGTCAGCTGCTGTGCTTTGTCCACCTTAGAAAAATTGAGTTTGTCCTGGTACAGTGGCTCACACCTGTAATCCAAACACTTTGGGAAGCCAAGGTGGGAGGACTGCTTTAGGCCCAGGAGTTTGAGACCAGTCTGAGAAACATAGTGAGACCCCCGCATCTCTACAAAAATAAAAATTAAAAAATTAGCCGGGCGTGGCAGAGCAAGATGGCCGAATAGGAACAGCTCCAGTCTCCATCTCCCAGAGTGAGCGACACAGAAGACCAGTGATTTCTGCATTTTCAACTGAGGTACTGGGGCCATCTCACTCGGAAGTGCCGGACAATCAGTGCTGGTCAGCTGCTGCAGCCAGACCAGAGAGAGCTGAAGCAGGGCGAGGCATTGCCTCACCTGGGAAGCGCGAGGGGGAAGGGAGTCCCTTTTCCTAGCCAGGGGAACTGAGACACACAACACCTGGAAAATTGGGTAACTCCCACCCCAATACTGCGCTGTAAGCACACCGGCACACCAGGAGAATATATCCCACACCTGGCTGGGAAGGTCCCATGCCCATGGAGCCTCCCTCCTTGCTAACACAGTCTGCGGCAATCTAACTGCAAGGCAGCAGCGAGGCTGGGGGAGGGGTGCCCGCCATTGCTGAGGCTTAAGTAGGTAAACAAAGCCGCTGGGAAGCTTGAACAGGGTGGAGCTCACAGCAGCTCAAGGAAACCTGCCTGTCTCTGTAGACTCTGCCTCTGGGGACAGGGCACAGCTAAAGCAGCAGAGGCCTGTGCAGACACGAACGACTCTGTCTGACAGCTTTGAAGAGAGCAGTGGATCTCCCAACACGGAGGTTGAGATCTGAGAAGGGGCAGACTGCCTGCTCAAGTGGGTCCCTGACCCCTGAGTAGCCTAACTGGGAGACATCCCCCACTAGGGGCAGTGTGACACCCCACACCTCACAGGGTGGAGTACACCCCTGAGAGGAAGCTTCCAAAGCAAGAATCAGACAGGTGCACTCGCTGTTCAGCAATATTCTATCTTCTGCAACCTCTGCTGCTGATACCCAGGCAAACAGGGACTGGAGTGGACCTCAAGCAATCTCCAACAGACCTATAGCTGAGGGTCCTGACTGTCAGAAGGAAAACTATCAAACAGGAAGGTCACCTATACCAAAACCCCATCAGTACGTAACCATCATCAAAGACCAGAGACAGATAAAACCACAAAGATGGGGAAAAAGCAGGGCAGAAAAGCTGGAAATTCAAAAAATAAGAGCGCATCTCCCCTTGCAAAGGAGCACAGCCCATCGCCAGCAACGGATCAAAGCTGGTCAGAGAATGACTTAGATGAGATGAGAGGAGAAGGCTTCAGTCCATCCAACCTCTCAGAGCTAAAGGAGGAATTACGTACCCAGCGCAAAGAAACTAAAAATCTTGAAAAAAGAGTGGAAGAATTGACAGAAAGACTAATTAATGCAGAGAAGGTCATAAACGAAATGACAGAGATGAAAACCATGACACGAGAAATACATGACAAATGCACAAGCTTCAGTAACTGACTCGATCAACTGGAAGAAAGAGTATCAGCGATTGAGGATCAAATGAATGAAATGAAGCAAGAGAGAGGAACCAAAAGAAAAAAGAAGAAAAAGAAATGAACAAAGCCTGCAAGAAGTATGGGATTATGTAAAAAGACCAAATCTACGTCTGATTGGGGTGCCTGAAAGTGAGGGGGAAAATGGAACCAAATTGGAAAACACTCTTCAGGATATCATCCAGGAGAACTTCCCCAACCTAGCAGGGCAGGCCAACATTCAAATTCAGGAAATACAGAGAATGCCACAAAGATACTCCTCCAGAAGAGCAACTCCAAGACACATAATTGCCAGATTCACCAAAGTTGAAATGAAGGAAAAAATCTTAAGGGCAGCCAGAGAGAAAGGTCGGGTTACCCACAAAGGGAAGCCCATCAGACTGACAGCAGATCTCTCGGCAGAAACTCTACAAGCCAGAAGAGAGTGGGGGCCAATATTCAACGTTCTTAAAGAAAAGAATTTTAAACCCAGAATTTCATATCCAGCCAAACTAAGTTTCATAAGTGAAGGAGAAATAAAATCCTTTACAGATAAGCAAATGCTTAGAGATTTTGTCATCCCCAGGCCTGCCTTACAAGAGACCCTGAAGGAAGCCCTAAACATGGAAAGGAACAACCAGTACCAGCCATTGCACAAACGTGCCAAAATGTAAAGACCATCGAGGCTAGGAAGAAACTGCATCAACTAATGAGCAAAATAACCAGTTAATATCATAATGGCAGGATCAAGTTCACACATAACAATATTAACCTTAAATGTAAATGGACTAAATGCTCCAATTAAAAGACACAGACTGGCAAACTGGATAAAGAGTCAAGACCCATCAGTCTGCTGTATTCAGGAGACCCATCTCACATGCAGAGACATACATAGGCTCAAAATAAAGGGATGGAGGAAGATCTACCAAGCAAATGGAGAACAAAAAAAAGCAGGGGTTGCAATCCTAGTCTCTGATAAAACAGACTTTAAACCATCAAAGATCAAAAGAGACAAAGAAGGCCATTACATAATGGTAAAGGGATCAATTCAACAGGAAGAGCTAACTATCCTAAATATATATGCACCCAATACAGGAGCACCCAGATTCATAAAGCAAGTCCTTAGAGACTTACAAAGAGACTTAGACTCCCATACAATAATAATGGGAGAGTTCAACACTCCACTGTCAACATTAGACAGATCAACGAGACAGAAAGTTAACAAGGATATCCAGGAATTGAACTCATCTCTGCACCAAGCAGACCTAATAGACATCTATAGAACTCTCCACCCCAAGTCAACAGAATATACATTCTTCTCAGCACCACATCACACTTATTCCAAAATTGACCACATAATTGGAAGTAAAGCACTCCTCAGCAAATGTAAAAGAACAGAAATTATAACAAACTGTCTCTCAGACCACAGTGCAATCAAACTAGAACTCAGGACTAAGAAACTCAATCAAAACCACTCAACTACATGGAAACTGAACAACCTGCTCCTGAATGACTACTGGGTACATAACGAAATGAAAGCAGAAATAAAGATGTTCTTTGAAACCAATGAGAACAAAGATACAACATACCAGAATCTCTGGGACACATTTAAAGCAGTGTGTAGAGGGAAATTTATAGCACTAAATGCCCACAAGAGAAAGCAGGAAAGATCTAAAATTGACACTCTAACATCACAATTAAAAGAACTAGAGAGGCAAGAGCAAACACATTCAAAAGCTAGCAGAAGGCAAGAAATAACTAAGATCAGAGCAGAACTGAAGGAGATAGAGACACAAAAAACCCTCCAAAAAATCAATGAATCCAGGAGTTGGTTTTTTGAAAAGATCAACAAAATTGACAGACCACTAGCAAGACTAATAAAGAAGAAAAGAGAGAGGAATCAAATAGACGCAATAAAAAATGATAAAGGGGATATCACCACCGACCACAGAGAGATACAAACTACCATCAGAGAATACTATAAACACCTCTACGCAAATCAACTAGAAAATCTAGAAGAAATGGATAATTTCCTGGACACTTACACTCTCCCAAGACTAAACCAGGAAGAAGTTGAATCCCTGAATAGACCAATAGCAGGCTCTGAAATTGAGGCAACAATTAATAGCCTACCCACCAAAAAAAGCCCAGGACCAGATGGATTCACAGCTGAATTCTACCAGAGGTACAAGGAGGAGCTGGTACCATTCCTTCTGAAACTATTCCAATCAATAGAAAAAGAGGGACTCCTCCCTAACTCATTTTATGAGGCCAGCATCATCCTGATACCAAAGCCTGGCAGAGACACAACAAAAAAAGAGAATTTTAGACCAATCTCCCTGATGAACATCGATGCAAAAATCCTCAATAAAATACTGGCAAACCGGATTCAGCAGCACATCAAAAAGCTTATCCACCATGATCAAGTGGGCTTCATCCCTGGGATGCAAGGCTGGTTCAACATTCGCAAATCAATCAACGTAATCCAGCATATAAACAGAACCAAAGAGAAGAACCACATGATTATCTCAATAGATGCAGAAAAGGCTTTTGACAAAATTCAACAGCCCTTCATGCTAAAAACGCTCAATAAATTCGGTATTGATGGAACGTACCTCAAAATAACATGAGCTATTTATGACAAACCCACAGCTAATATCATACTGAATGGGCAAAAACTGGAAAAATTCCCTTTGAAAACTGGCACAAGACAGGGATGCCCTCTCTCACCACTCCTATTCAACATATTGTTGGAAGTTCTGGCTAGGGCAATCAGGCAAGAGAAAGAAATCAAGGGTATTCAGTTAGGAAAAGAGGTCAAATTGTCCCTGTTTGCAGATGACATGATTGTATATTTAGAAAACCCCATCGTCTCAGCCCAAAATCTCCTTAAGCTGATAAGCACCTTCAGCAAAGTCTCAGGATACAAAATTAATGTGCAAAAATCACAAGCATTCTTAGACACCAGTAACAGATAAGCAGAGAGCCAAATCAGGAATGAACTTCCATTCACAATTGCTTCAAAGAGAATAAAATACCTAGGAATCCAACTTACAAGGGATGTAAAGGACCTCTTCAAGGAGAACTACAAACCACTGCTCAGTGAAATAAAAGAGGACACAAACAAATAGAAGAACATACCATGCTCATGGATAGGAAGAATCAATATCGTGAAAATGTCCACACTGCCCAAGGTTATTTATAGATTCAATGCCATCCCCATCAAGCTACCAATGAGTTTCTTCACAGAATTGGAAAAAACGGCTTTAAAGTTCATATGGAACCAAAAAAGAGCCCGCATTGCCAAGACAATCCTAAGTCAAAAGGACAAAGCTGGAGGCATCACGCTACCTGACTTCAAACTATACTACAAGGCTACAGTAACCAAAACAGCATGGTAGTGGTACCAAAACAGAGATATAGACCAATGGAACAGAACAGGGTCCTCACAAATAATACTACACATCTACAGCCATCTGATCTTTGACAAACCTGAGAGAAACAAGAAATGGGGAAAGGATTCCCTATTTAATAAATGGTGCTGGGAAAATTGGCTAGCCATAAGTAGAAAGCTGAAACTGGATCCTTTCTTTACTCCTTATACGAAGATTAATTCAAGATGGATTAGAGACTTAAATGTTAGACCTAATACCATAAAAACCCTAGAAGAAAACCTAGGCAATACCATTCAGGACATAGGCATGGGCAAGGACTTCATGTCTAAAACCCCAAAAGCAACGGCAGCAAAAGCCAAAATTGACAAATGGGATCTAATTAAACTAAAGAGCTTCTGCACAGCAAAAGAAACTACCATCAGAGTGAACAGGCAACCTACAGAATGGGAGAAAATTTTTGCAATCTACTCATCTGACAAAGGGCTAATATCCAGAATGTACAAAGAACTCAAACAAATATACAAGAAAAAGCAAACAACCCCATCAAAAAGTGGGGAAAGGATATGAACAGACATTTCTCAAAAGAAGACATTCATACAGCCAACAGACACATGAAAAAATGCTCATCATCACTCGCCATCAGAGAAATGTAAATCAAAACCACAATGAGATACCATCTCACACCAGTTAGAATGGCAATCATTAAAAAATCAGGAAACAACAGGTGTTGGAGAGGATGTGGAGATAGGAACACTTTTACACTGTTGGTGGGATTGTAAACTAGTTCAACCATTATGGAAAACAGTATGGCAATTCCTCAAGGAACTAGAACTTGATGTACCATATGACCCAGCCATCCCACTACTGGGTATATACCCAAAGGATTATGAATTATTCTACTACAAAGACACATGCACATGTATGTTTATTGCGGCACTATTCACAATAGCAAAGACTTGGAATCAACCCAAATGTCCATCAGTGACAGACTGGATTAAGAAAATGTGGCACATATACACCATGGAATACTATGCAGCCATAAAAAAGGATGAGTTTGCGTCCTTTGTAGGGACATGGATGCAGCTGGAAACCATCATTCTTAGCAAACTATCACAAGAA